>NC_052349.1:20993181-21041036 GCF_009727055.1 Benincasa hispida | reverse complement strand
AAGGTTTTCGTAAGAAGTTTTTATGAGTGTGAATAAAGAAAGAAAGATTGTAGTAGACTAGAAAGCAATAAGCAACAACAACAGCTTTATAGAGTACTACTCTGGGTATGAGGAAGTGATGGTTAGTCTTATCCTCATATAGTGCATTCTGAACAAAAAGCCAACTGACGCCCTTGCATATGCAAAAGGGCGAGTGGTCACTTACAATGAAAATGTAAAGAAAGCAAGCTAACTAAACTAATACAATATAGGACATGAAAATATGCTAGAAGTGGGTTGGATCGGGCATGCGGCCATGGGCAACAGGCCCACCGTGACACCCAGCACACATGCTTGTAGCTAATCCTAAGAAATTAGAACCTCGTTCAAAATTATGCCTATTTGTAGGCTACCCTAAAGGAACGAAGGGTGGTTACTTCTACAATCCTAAAGATAATAAAGTGTTTGTGTAAAAAAAATACTACATTTTTATAAGAGGACCACATTAGGGAGCACAAACCATGCAGTAAGATAGTATTAAATAAACTTTCCAGCGAAACTATTGAACCTTCAACAAGAGTTGTTAAAGAGCCAAGTACATCAACAAGAGTTGTTGAAGTTGGCTCATCTAGTAGGTCATATCCACCTCAATTTTTTAGAAAACCTCGACATAGTGGGAGGGTTACGAACCCACCTATACATTATATAGGTTTAACAGAAACCCTAACCATTATATCTGATGATGGCGATGTTAAAGATCAATTGTTCTATTAAAAGATAATGGAGGTGTAGACAAAGATAAATGGTTAAATCTATGGATCTTGAAATGGAACCTATGTACTTCAATTTGGTCTTGGATCTTATAAATCAATTTAATGGGATAAGACCTATAGGTTGCAAAAGGATCTATAAGAGAAAAAGTGGTGCAGATGATAAGTTGTAAACCTTTAAGGCTAGACTAGTGGTAAAGAGTTATACCCAGGTTGAGGGAGTTGATTATGAGGAGACTTTCTCACTTGTTGTCATGTTAAAGTCCATTCGGATACTCCTGTCCATTGCCACATATTATGACTATAAGATTTGGCAAATCAAGACTGTTTTTTTGAATGACAATCTTAAGAAGACCATCTATATGCAATAACTTGAGGGTTTCATAACCCAAGGTCAAGAGTAAAAGGATTGTAAGCTCAATTGGTCCATTTGTGGACTAAAAGAAGCTTCTTAATCTTGGAATATAAGGTTTGATGCTGTGACAAAATCTTATGACTTTGATCAAAATGGTGATGAGCCTCGTGTCTACAAGAAAATCATCAATAGTTTAGTAGCTTTCTTAGTATTGTATGTAGATGATATTTACTCATTAGAAATGATGTAAGTCTACTGACTGACATAAAACAATGGTTGGTGGCCCAATTTTAAATGAAATATTTGGGAGAGATGCAGTTTCTTTTGAAATTCAAATCTTTAGGGATCGAAAGAACAAATCAGTGTCTTGTCTCATATATCAAAATTGACAGGATGCTTGTCAAGTATTTGATGCAAAACTCCAAGAGAGGTTTGCTCTCTTTCAGACATGAAGTTGCCCTGTCTAAGGAACAGTGTTCTAAGCCAACTCAAGAAGTTGAGGAGATGAGACAGATCCCCTATGCATTGGTTGTTGGTAACCTAATGTATGTGATGTTACATACTAGAGCTAACATCTACTATGTAATGGGGATAGTCAGTGGATATCAGTCTAATCCAGGATTAGATCACTGGATTTCCGTTAAAATCATTCTCAAGTATCTTCGAATAACGAGAGGACTACATGCTCGTGTATAGGTCTAAGGATTTGATCCTTACAAGATACACAGACTTTGATTTTCAAACTGATAGGCATTCTAGGAAATCCACTTCAGGATCCATGTTCACTCTTAATGGAGGAATTGTAGTCTGGAGAAGCACCAAGCAATGATGCATTGTTGACTCCACCATGGAGGCAGAATATGTAGCAACTTGTGAAACTGCCAAGAAGGTTGTCTGGCTCAGGAAATTCTTGACTGATCTAGAAGTTGTTCCAGATATGCCAAAGCCCATTACCCTTTATTGTGATGATAGTGGTGCTATGGCTAATTTCAGGGAGCCTAGAAGCCACAAACGTGGGAAGCACATTAAGCGCAAGTATCATATGATACGGGACATTGTGCATCAAAGGGATGTGATCATCATGCAGATAGCTTCATCGCACAATGTTGTTGATCTGTTTACAAAGGTTCTCATGGCTAAGGTGTTTGAGCGTCACCTAGAGAGTCCGGGTCTACAAACAAACCATATCTAGTCTAGAAGTGGGAGATTTTATATTATGCGCATATTGGATGCCCTAGTTTCTTGTTTTATGTATTGTTGTAATAGTTTGACTTTTATGGTGTACACCCCACTAGCTTTAGGAAAAGTGCCCTAAATCTCGTGGGTCTTGTAGTTTGTAATTATACTGTACAACCAATTTATTTATCAAATAAAATAAGTACTTTATTCGACATTTAGTTGCATTAACCCACAAAACCAATAAACTCAGTTCTAAAGTTGTCTTTTATAACTTAAACATGTATGTAGAAACATATATGTGGATCTTGTTTAAGTGATAACCTTAACAGTCTGTAGTAGATGGATACGACTAGGTACCTTATCCTAGTGACATTATGGATACGACCCATTTTATAGTTGTTACAATTGTTGTAAAGTGCTATAAATGATTTGTTCCCAATCATTCTTGTGGACACATGTGAGTGGGGGTGTTCTATACAAAGAGTTTGTATAAGATCGAACCATGAAATGAATAGTATCTCTATATAACACCATTGATAGAAGAGACTTACATTTCACCAGGACAACCATAAGTGACTTGTCCTAAGTCCTGAATGAGTTGTGAACTTCTGCTTATGAAGACGGTCCTTTGATCTGCATGGGTGAGAGTTGTCAGTTTCGCCGATTTAATATGCCTATGATTTTAGGAATTCGTCTGATTAAGGAGCTGGGAACACAGCTAGACAAGAAGAAATTTACTCATTCTTTATAGTTAGAGTAAATAGAGAAATTGTTCCCTTAAGGGCTGATTTTGGGGCTTGAACAATGTGACGCCACACCCTCTCTTGGCCTGAGAGGGGTTTGATCATAGTTAGACTATGATTTATTGTTCATTAGAGGGATCAGTGGTACTTAATGAAGGATCTCTTAATGAAGAGTTCCATGAGTGCGTTCGAATCGCTCCAATTTCACGTTGATCGAAATACACCATATACATTCAAACGCACAGTTATGAAAACAAATAGTAATTAACAGCATGCTTTGAACAAGAAATAACAAGGGAGAGAGTTCTCGTACCATTTGAAGACGATCTTCAAACTATGGAACTCAACGCAGTAGAAGACCTCTACCTGATCAACCAACGCCCAACAGATGCGTCAACTATAGCAGCACGAACAACAGCAAACACACGAACGCAGCAGGGACAACATCGCTAGAAAAGAGCCCTAGGTATTCTTGGAGTGAGAACACAAAGCGTGGTCTTTGGTGAGTTTGGTAGAGGCAGGAGGAAGAACTGATCGTGTAGGCGATAAGACAATGGGAGAGAATATGAAGCTATCACATAGCAAGATGTTTATCGCTTAGAAGAAACTACACGATCGTGTATATTTTACTGAATGATCGTTTAGAAAATAGTAGGCGATCGTTTAGTAAACACCACACACTTTAGGAAAGCCAACCGATCATTTAGGACTTAGTGTGAGATCGTTTAGACGCTAGGTAGGCGTGAGGTATGCGATCATTTAGGCGCTGAGCAACTATCGCATAAGCTCTCGAGTTTAAGCGATCGATTACTTTTTCACAACCAACGCAAACCTTCAATCTTTTTCCCGAACCTTTCAAAAATGAAACAAATTTCATTTTTATTCATCGGCTTACAATAACTGACGTTGTTCCCACTAACGCACGTCCGAGCGAGATTTTGGGTTAATTATCATATAATTAACCAATTAAATTATTAATAAATATAATCATATTATATTTTTACCCTATAGTTTAATATCACATATCAATTATAGTAATTTTCTCCTTCACTTGATATAAATCATATTTATATCTAATTTCCTCCAAAATAATGTATCTCATACATTTAGCCAATTATATCATATATAATTAACCAGTCCAATTATAATCATATATAATCGAACTTCCTCTTGTGAATTTGAACATTTCAAATTAACCCAAACACTAATTCTCGACTTTATCCCACCTACCCAGGGGGCCTAATGGACCTGTGGCTCGAAGCTCCAACATCCGTGAATAGCTGACTAAACTCTTTAGCCACGAGATCCACCATCCGTTAACTGTCAGACATTCCACTAAAAACCAACAGTTGAACTCTTCTTACCACAGATATATTTCTGTGTCCATCGGATATAACCAATCATGAATACGATGACCCTTCACAGATGCTCGTAAGTACAACTGGGCCAAATTACCGTTTTGCCCCTGTAGTTACATCTCACTCCTTAAGTACCACTAATTCCTCTAATGAATAATACAACATAGTCCAACTATGTGTGAACACCTCTCGGGCTAAGAGAAGGTGTGTGGCACCACATCGTTCAAACCCTGGAATTAGCCCTTAAGGGAGCTATCTATCTACTTACCCTACCTCGGGGAAGGAGTGAATTCCATCTTGTGTAGTTGAGTTCCTAGCTCCCAAATCAGACGAATCCCCAAAATGGTAGGTTTGAATCGGCGACCTGGCCACTCGCACCCATACAAATCAAAGGCCCGCCCTCAATGGCAAGAGTTCCCAACTCACTCAGGATTTAGGTGAAATGAAGTCTTTGTTATGAACGGTGTTATATAACGAGACGTTAACACTTCGTGGTCAGGTCTTATATAAACTCTTTGTATAAAACGCCCTCGCTCGCATGTTTCCAACACGAATGATCAGGATCAGACCATCTGTGACAAGTCACAACACTTGTGATCATTCTACAAAGTGGGCAACATCCATAGAGTTACCAGGATAAGGTTTCCCTCCAATATCCTTATACTACAGACCATTTTGGTTATCACTCAAGACATGATCCACTTGTATGTCACCACATACATGCTTGAGTTACATACAGATAACCAGGGATTTTAAGTTTATTGGTTTGTGGTAAAGCAAATAAAACATGCAACTGAGCAAAATACAAGATGTGAAGTAAAATATCATATATTATACAACACAAGCGTTCGTACAAACTATTTACAAACTACAGGACACGAAACTTTAGGGAATCGACCCCAACACTTAATAAGTTAGATGTAACTGGTAATTCCTATCTTAGTTCAAGCTCGTTATTAGATTTTTCATGTTAATTATCCTATTTTGTAGGTATCAAGCAACCAAGAGGTAATACTGAGTGTTTGGAGTCAAATGGGTTAATTTGAAGCAATTTGGAGATTATTTGAGCATCAGGGCTTCAAAGGAGTAAAAATGACCAAACTGCCCTTAACATGAGCGTTACAATGCAAAATGCCTCAGCTTAATGCTATCCTAACGTTGAAAGAAAGTAGTTGAATATACAGGGTAGTGTTGCAACGCTACCAAGAGCATTGCAATACTCTTGATGCGATTCCAACCTTCCGCACACGCGCCTCTTGCGTAAGCCAATGTCATTCCGCCCATCCAATGCTCAAAGGCCAACTGTATAACAACATTGCAACATTGTCCCTAGCGTTGCAACACTTCGACTGCTTCCTATATATACCTTTCTTCATTTTTATGTCAAATAATGTTGGATTTTATGGAGGCTGAGAAGAGACCTGGTTTTCTTCTTCCTCCCTATCTTTTTAGCATCATTTTTTAGGTTTTATTCATTTTATTTTGGATTGTAAACTTGGATTGAATTTTTTCTTTTATTTGTCTATGAATTCTTGTGATGATTTCTATCTAGTTCTTGGATTAAGGATTCTTTGCTTATTTCTTGAATTTTCTGATTTAATTAGTGTTTTGGAATATGAATTTACGTGTTCTTTGAATCCTCTTTAATTTCTAAAAGCATGTTTGTGTTGAGTTACATTCCTTGTGGCAAGAGTCGAACACGAATTCCTTGACTGAAGGGCTGAGAATGAACACAAGGCTTTGAAGACCAGACTCAAAAAAGGGGACGGGAAGCGTTCGGTATGGTAGGGTGCCCATCGACATGAAGTTTGGTTTTAGTTAAGAGGCAACCATAGACCTGACTTCATAGATGGTTTCAGAACAAGAGTCTTTGCTTCTGAGCTTTTTTCAAGCTGCCTAGCTCTCCTTCAGGAGGCACATCGAGACTGGATCGCATCACGCTCGTCCTTCGCTATCAACAGCCGGCTCCTGGCGGTCAAAACCTCTTTTTCCTGTAGAGGAGAAATGACCGGTCAGGCACAGCTGCGAAAAGTAATGATGCATGCCGCACTCATGAGGGACAACCTATGTTGTTTCATTCCCAAGCTTCTTCCATTTTCTCCTAGACCCAGACTTTTCACTCATAAGCATGATAAGCTATGATTCTTAGTTTTGTCACAATCTTGCATCAATATGTTGCTTTAATGTATTTTTGTATAAGAATGTCTAGCTAAGGTCACCTAAGTAACATTAACTAATTGTGCATTTGATGGCTATTCCTAAGATGCATGAATTGCTAGGTTCGAAGATAGAATTGGTTAATTGAATATGGTTTTCTAGACAATTAATCGACACAATCGAATCCTAAATCGTAGTGCATGTGTTTTTAGTTCTATATGGCCGCTATTGAACCCATAATAGAATTCAAAAGCATGTTAGTTAGGGTATTGGCATTCCGACATCTATTAGAAATGTCCTAAACTCGCAGTTCGTAAATATGGTCAACATATTATATTTATCAATAAAAGTATTGTTGAGTTTTTTATTCAAATAACTGTTGTTGATATTGCATTCTGTCATGAAAATCCAATAAACAAATTCATGACTATAACATGAATACTTTAAATTTATGTGACGATATAAAAGAGGATCAAGTTTTAGTATATAGCGAAAATGGTCTAGAAGTATATGGATGAGGTTAGGTACCTCATCCTGGTGACACTATTGGATGTGACCCATTTTATATACTGATACAAATGATGTGATCCCAAAATCATTAATGTGGAGACATGTGAGTGGAGGCATCCTATGCAATTTGTTTGCATAAGACCAGACCTCGAAATAGTCATTTTTTTTTATAATAACCTGATAAAATTGACTATTTTAAATTCAATGACCTAGGGTAACTCATCTTAATCTTGAGATAACTATGAACTCCTGTTTATTCGGGATTATCCTTTAATCTGCATAGGTGAGAGTAGTCCAACAACACTGCTCAATAAGCCTCCAATTTTGGGGATAAGACCAGATAGATAGCTGGGGACATAGTTCTACAAGATGGAATTCACTCCTATCTGATTTAGGGTTAGCAGATAGGTTGTTCTTTTAAGCGGTGATTCCTGGTCTTGAACAATGGGGCCCCGCCTTCTCATGATCAAGAGGGTCATGGTTTATAAGTTGGACTATAAACGAATTGTTCAATGGAGGATTAGTGGGAGCTTAAGGAGCAAGATGTATTTATAGGGGTAAAATGATAATTTTGACCTAGTTGTGAATACGAACAACCTGTGAAGAGTCGACTTACTAATCATGGTTAAAGTGGACAGAAATATCTATAGTGAGGAGAGTGCAACTATCGAGCTATATTGGCGTGTCTCGGTAGTTAACGAATATTAATTTAATTTGGTCTAAAGAGTTTAGCCAATTAATCTCAAATTGTTGGAACCCGTGATCTATATGTTCATAAGGTCCCTCTACTAGCTTGTAAAATAATCTTAGATTAGTGAATTGAGTGGATATGAAATGTTGAGATTTGGAATTAGGATTTTGAATTTGAAGTGTTCAAATTTAATTAGGGTTTCTATTAATTATATTTGATACAATTGAAACATTTAATTTTTTGTCAAAATTAATCGAAATTGGAGAGTTTAAAAATATTTAAATAATGATTTTAAATATTTGATGAGGTGAAATATATATTTAATATTTGATATTAAATTAAATTAATTAAATTAGTGTAATTAATTATTAAATTTTATTCAAAATTTGAAAATTGTTCAAAATTGGTAATTTGATTAATTAGAATTTTGATTTTTTTGAAAATTCAAAATTATAAAGTTTAAATTAAAAATTGAATTTTTGAAATCAGTTTTTAATTTAAATTAATTAATCAAATTAACTTATTAAAATTGAATAAAATATTTCATAGTGGGAAAATCCAAAATCTTGAATTTTCCCACTCAAAATACACCTCATGCCACTTCAATTTCAATTTGAAAATTGAATTGTCATCAGCTATATTATTTAGTAATGCATGGTCTATCAGTATAAATTGAAGTTTTAAATTTCATTTACAAGATCATGCATGCTGATTAAGTGCACAATTTATGCAGAAAGCCAATCCCTTCTAACCCTCTTCAATCTCACTCAAATCCAGCTCAAATTCAGAGATTCCACCTCTCAATTCAAGTTAAAGAATAGTAGAGAAGGTCTCTGTGGCAGTCCTCTGTTGATTTGAAGATCTAATTTGTGGAAGGAAGCTGTAATTAAAGAGAATCTTTAAATGTATTGTCATCTTAAAACCCACTTCTGAAACTTTGTTTCATAGCATGTTTTAAACTCAAATTAAATGTAATTAGAGTGTTTATTGATTATGATTCTTCCGTTTCATGTTAAGTTTACTTTATCACCATCGCCCTATGCACGAGAACGTTATCATGGGAGGTTTTCTGTTCCTTTGTACTTTTTACTTTAGAGCTTTATTTAGGGATACATTGGGGACAATGTATCATTTTAAGTTTGAGGTGGGGTACTCGTTGGGTAGTTTAATTTTGATCTCATCAGGAGTCCTTGAGCAATGTGCCCGGACATGGTGCTTCAATGTTTATCTGCTTTGTTGCTTAATTTATTATGATGAGTAGTTTATGACACACTCTTGTTGTGATAAAATTTCATGAAAGCATGTTATAAAGGCATAATCATGAATTTTAAGCCCAATTCAAAAAATATCCTTATCTCATGCATCTTTAAGTCATTATTCTTGCAAAATTAAAGTTTTGCATGCTTAGAATTGTATTATCAGTTTTATATTTCTGTTGTCACCCTGAAAGTTTCACCTTTGACTGAGGAGTAACCTTACTTGTTTTAGAGCAAAACTAGACAAAGTGGACAAAAAATGGCCTAGTATATGAATAAAAAAGTATATATAAGAAAAGAAAATTAGTTGCTTGGAAAAAAAAGCATAAAAAAATGAGGCAATCGTCGGCTTACCTACAAAAAAAATAGTGTGTGTGTGTGCATGGATAGAGGTAAAAAGAGCTATCTCTACCGTATCTAGTAAGGGCCCCACGAGAAAAGAGTGGTTAGGTTCCCAGTAGTTGAATGTGAAAGCTAGTCCTCTAGGTAAAAAAAAAAATACCTTTTAAAATTTGTGTGTATGAGTTTAGGTACCCTTGTCTTAGTGTTACCTTTTGTTTGCAAGTTTGGTATGTTTGAAGATTAATAACTGAGCCAGAGTAAGGGAAAACGGATTGAGGACCTTATAAAACTTTTTCGGGTCATGCAAGCTTAAGTAGAAAGGCTCTAGACTCACTCATGCATGAATAGATTTAGAATCATTCTTAAAAATGTGCTTCATTTATTGATTGTTATCAAATTTCATTATTGATTACAAATTTCATCCTTTTTTACTGTTAAGACTAGAGTAACAACTAAGCGTAACTTTAGAGTAGGCATGATATTTTTTAATAAATTTTTGTTTAAATGTGTGTTTCTACCTTGCTCGAGACGAGAAAGAATTAAGTTAGGGGTGTTCGATAGCTCTAAAAATGAGCTATACTTCCTATCTTAACTCAAGCTCGTTAGTATATTTTTAATGTTAATTATCCTATTTTGTAGGTATTGAGCAACCAAGAGGTAAAACCGAGCATTTGTGAAGCAATTTGGAGGTAATTTAAACTTTCAAGCTTCAAAGGAGTAAAATTGACCAAACTGCCCCTAACATGAGCGTCGAAACGCTCATCATGCCTAAGCTTGACGTCATCCCAACGCTGAAAGGTAGTAGCTGAATATACATGGAAACGTTGCAACTCTACGAACTCTTGATGCGATTCCAGCCTTCTGCGCGTGTGCCTCTTGCGCAAGCCAGTGTCCCACCACCATCCAATGCTCAAGGGCCAGCTGTGTAATAGCATTACAACGTTGTCCCTAGCGTTACAATACTC
Source organism: Benincasa hispida (assembly GCF_009727055.1). NCBI lineage: Eukaryota > Viridiplantae > Streptophyta > Magnoliopsida > Cucurbitales > Cucurbitaceae > Benincasa > Benincasa hispida. The sequence continues at coordinate 21,030,731 of NC_052349.1, read as the reverse complement.
TGACTGCTTTCTATATATACCTCTATTCGATTTTAGGTCAAATAATGTTGGATTTTATGGAGGCTGAGGAGAGGCTTGGTTTTATTCTTCCTCCCTATCTTTTCAGCATCATTAGGTAGGTTTTGTTGATTTTATTCTGGATTGTAAGCTTGGATTGAATTGTCTCTTTGATTTAGCTATGAATTCTTGAGATAATTTCTATCTAGTTCTTGGATTAAGCATTCTTTTCTTATTTCTTGAGTTTTCTGATTTAATTAGTGTTTTGTAATCTGAATTTATGTGTTATTTGAATCCTCTTTAATTTCTAAAAGCATGTTTGTGTTGATGACTTTTCACTCATAAGCACGATAAGCTATAATTCTTAGATTTGTCACAATCTTGCATCAATATGTTGTTTTAATGTATTTTTTTCATAAGAATGTCTAAACTCCCGAAATACAGTATAGACAATGGGCCCCCCCCTTTCTAACTGGACTAACTCTCATGATCAATCTCCTCTGGAGCATGCTGCACAACCACTCATTCATCCTGACCAAATAGTCGAATCTATTTCTCAGTGATTGACTCCTTTTTCCACTAATAACCCCTTCCCAACCAGCCCACCCGATCGGTTTTGTAAGATCGACTAATTCAAAGGGGTTAATCTGGTCTGAAGTTTTCAGAATGAATTGTTTGCTTTATCGAACAAAGCTTTATTAGGGGGTCTTAGTTGGCCCCCTATTTTCAACCATTATAGCAGCTAAGGTCACCTAAGTAGCATTAGCTAATTGTGCATTTGATGGCTATTCCTATGATGCATGAATTGCTAGGTTCGAAGATAAAATTAGATTGAATATGCCTTTCAGACAATTAATCGACACAATTGAATCATAAATCCTAATGCATGTGTTTTTAGTACTATATGGCCACTATTGAACCCAATAGAATTTAGAAGCATGTAGATTAGTTCGAGTATTGCCTTTTCGATCTTAATTAATAATCAGGATGCTTTCTTGGATAGATTCTTGCAAGTTATCCGCCACTGTAAAGGCTAGTTTGGTCGAATCGAACGAGTAGTTGTGCATGCATAATTCGATTGCATAATTAATTGGCAGAAAACGATGATAGAAATTGCATTGAATGTCTATCTTGATCTGAGAGCTAGATAAATCAATCCAAAACCCTATTTTTACGGCTTTCCATAGTCAAATTTAGCTTAGGAGAGATTTCATTCTTGGCCTCTCTGTGGTTTGACCCCGTGCTTGCCAATTGTACTACCTTGTAGTATAAGTAGTGATTTGGTGATTTATAAGTATTCTTTTGATCGGATCTAGGGTTTATTAATGACGTAAATTTTCGCCCAAACAGTAGCTACAGAGGCAAAACGGTAATTTTAACTCAGTTTTACTTACGAGCAATTTGTGAAGAGCCAATGCACTGTTGATTGGTTATATCCATTGGATACATAAATATATATGTAGTACGAAGAGTGCAGTTGTACCATTGGAGTTTCAATTTATAGATTCATAAGGTCCTCTCATTAGCTCAGTTGGGATTAATGAGAATCGAATTTAGTTTTGGATTAATTTGAATTGTTCAAATTAATAAAGGGAATTAATTATATAGGATATAATTAATATAAAATCTATTATATTGATATAACTAATGTAATGTAAATGATACATTTTAATATAAAATTTTATTTGAGAGGAAATAAATATTTGAATATGATTTAAATATTAATTATATGAATGTGATTCATATATAAACTATAGGTTATATTATATGTAATATAATATAAACTATAGGTCACTATATTTGATATAACATAAGATTTGTTATATGTGTATATATATATATGTAGGGAGTTTTTATATATAGAAAAATGGGCCAAAGTATTTACAATTTATAACAAAAAAGATAAAGAAACGGTTACAGCCCAAAACCAAACCCCAAAAAGGATGTAAAATACCAAAATATCCCAGCCCAAACGCAAAAAAAAAAACAAAAAAAAAAACAAAAAAAAAAGAAAAAGGGAGAAAAGATGGCGACCCAACCTGGAACCTGACCTAACCACGATTAATTGACGTGATTTTCTCTGAGGATTTTTCCCTCCAACGAACGGCGTTTCATTTCCTCTAATCCTCTCCATTTCATCATTCTCTCAAAATCAATTTATTATTATTATTCTTTTATCGACGCTACTTTACCTTCTGTTTTTTTTTTATTTACGTCCTTCTCCATCCACTGCTTCATTCCCATCCTTGTCCGTTGCTTCTTGGTCCTCTTCTTCTTCTTCTTAATCTCTCTTCCGTTGCTACTTCTTGCCACATCTTTCTTCTACCACTACATCAATAATTACTCAATTTCAAAAGGTATAACTCTTTTTTTTCTTCTTACAATTTATGAGTGATTATAGTTATTAAGCCTAATTCTAGTTTCTTATTTAGTGGTAATATTTATTAACCCTAGATTTTGTGTACGGATGGTAAACAACATCAAAAGGAAGACAGTAGAAGGAGAAGAATCGTCAAAGAAACAAAAGAAGAAAAAACTCAAAAGGGAGAACAAGGGAAACTAAAACTTAAGGCATAAACAAACCTATGATAGACATTAATAGTGGCGTATCACTGTCTATTAGTGATATAAAGTGATGGAACATTTTCTCATATATGTTTGGCCTGATTGTATATGTTTTGATATTTGTTTTGTTTTCAGTTTAATTTGCATATAGGATCCACTTCGTGGTTTAGTCATATTGTGATATAAAGAAAAAAAATACATAGAAAGTGATAGAAGTCTATCAATGTCTATTACAAATAGACACTAATAGACTACTATCAGTGTCTATATTTGATATAAAGTGTTTTATGTTGTCTATCGTTCATACCACTACCAATGTATACATATGTTTTCTTAGATATGTTTAGTTAGGGCCTACTTACAGTTGGTGTTTTGATATTTTTTTTACAGTTGGTGTTTTTATTATTCATAGACTACGTACACTTGATGTCCTGCTTTAGTATATAAAGAAGTACTTGATAAACAGTGATAGACATTATCATTGTCTATCATATTACATGGTTTGCAATAGATAATGATATAATTCTACTAATGTTTATTGAATGATAATAGTGACTGATAGTCAATGATAGAATATAGACTGGTAGTTGTATGTTTAAACAGGTGGAACAGGAACATGGACATCAAACAATAATGGAAGATCAGAACAAGCATTTGAGGATAACAAAATGCATCTCATTAGATGTAATCCAAACTATAAAAAAGCATTTAGATGCATCTCATTAATGAACTCAACTTCACGTCATTTTTGTCTTTTGTCTCGTGAAGTAATTTCACGAGACGAACTTCATGAGAATTAACACAACTTCACGTCATTTTCGTCTTTTGTCTCATGAAGTTATTTCACGAGACGAACTTCACGAGAAATGAACTCAATGAACTAAACTTCATGTCATTTCTGTCTTTTGTCTCGTGAAGTAACTTCATGAGACAAATAGCGTGGTTGAGGAACCACGACGTCATGGACAAGTAACAAGCCAGACGGACGCATGAAGAAACTCAAAGAAGAGAATCGAGGAAGAACTGTAGACCTACACGTTCAAAAAATCGAGGAAGAAGTCATACCGTAGTCGAGAAAGAATGTATTTGATGAAGAAGAACGCCGAGGAAGAAGAAGTCGTCGATGAGGAAGAAGAGGTTGATGACGAATAATGTCAAGGAAGAAGCTGAAGAACAATGAGGAAGAAGTCATAGGTGAGACGCACGGATTTCAAATCGCAAGGATATTTTAGAAATTTTGAACAAAAGGAAAATTTCACTTCCTTTGACAATTTTTTTGCTATAGATCGTAAATACTTTTGTTTTTTTTTCAATTTATAAGANAAACTAATTGCATGAGATTAAGACACCATCTACATGAAGGATTTGGTGGAATTTGAGTGGCAAAGTGCTAAAAATTGGAAAAATCCACTAATGAGCTTTTTATTTTGAGAACTAATTTTCAAAATTAAAATTAAGATATTAATTCAATAATTAATATCAATTAACACTTTATATATTTATATATAATTAATTAAATTCCTTTTTTAATTAAAATTAAATATTAGGGAGGGAGTTATTGTAACTCCCTGAACCCTCTCTCATATAACCAACGTGTGAGTTGGTTTCACGTTAAAAATACAAGAGAAGGGCACAATATTTTTTTGGCTTGATCAAGGTATCTCAAGATCTCTCTGTGTGTGAATTCTCTGTGTAAAGTTTCCTTTAAAATAGAAAACTCACCCTCTCCCAAAACTAATTTTCACAAGCCCACACACTCTGCTCGATTCTCTACCTTGAGAATAATGTGGTAACCCTGTGATGGTGTCTAGTAGCAATGTTTGTGATTTTGAGGAAAGAGTTCGTGTTTTTGGAGAATTTGTAGTAGATTGGAGAGGAAGCAAGAAGATTTGAGTCTTTAAGGATAAGTTATGTTTCTCCCTTCTTTTCTTGTTTTGTACTGTGGATAGCATGTTGTATGTATGAATTTTTATCATAAGTTTCCGTCATCTCTAATTTGGTACTGTTCTGTAAAATTAATGCCTTTCAAACGTCTACTTTGGTTTTCAAAACCTTCAATTATGTCTCTTTCCCATGGAAACATCTTCCTAAGGGGGACACTTCCAGGGCGCCATGAGGTCGAGTATGGAAAAAACATTTTAAAATAATGAAGGAGACTGCAGGATGTGTTGTCACACGTCCTTCTCCCACTTACAATAAACATTTTCTCTATTCACCTTGAGATTGACCAATGCAAATACCTTCCTAAAGGAGGGTGCATCTAGGCCACCACGAGGCCGAGTATGAATCCCACCTTGTGAACTTTTAAGGAGAACGTCAGTGAAAAAATAACATAACATATACATCTTTTTCTTTCCACTAAGTGTCTTGAGAATTGGGTTTATTAACTCAGAAAAATCTGGTTAATTCATTTAACTAATTCCTTGTTAATTTGCTCGATATATTGAATATTTTAACAATATGTGATTTTATTTATTAAATTCTTTAATAAGCAAAATCATTTATTGCATGCTTATAAAATATAATTCACCTCCCAGATTAGTTCCTAGGTAGGGGTATTCCAGTTCTGTCAACTTAAATACCCCAGTCTAGATAGAACGTTCCTTGGCAGAGGTCCCTTATGGCTAATTATTTTATAAATTTAATCTTTTGCGAAATTTATTTTAATCCTATTAAAAGAAATTAAAAGAGTAACATATTTTTTATCATATTATAAATACCTTTAATAAAAGTTTAGATGAATTAATTTTAAACAATAATTTGAATTTATGTTTGCATGCAATTCTTAATTATAGATTTTAATCTATTTCATTAAACTTATAACCATTATAAAAACCTATAATTTGCATCTAATGACATTGATCAAATATAACCAACATATTTATCTAAGTAATGTCATGCTCAATGTAAAGTTTATCTTCATCTAATAAAATAACATTTATAATTATCATCTATGAAAATAAACATACATCTTCATTTTCATTAAACAATATAATGTATAATGAAATCAATTTACATGCTATAATAATATATAACAATTATATTCTAGCATGATGCATGAGCATGCTTAATTAATCATGCAACCATAATATAATATTTCAATTAAAAGGATGCATGAAACATGTTTATTTAAAAGTGGGATTCTAAATCTATATGGCATACAATATGTAACATATAAATCATATAATTTAAACATGCATCTCATGCACTTTGAAATATATAAAAGAGATTAATAGACCAATATTTGACACCCTAATAAAATAATTAAATTAATATTATCGAATTATACTAATTTAATTATAAAAAAATAAAATTACTATGAAAATGGAGGAAAACCGGCTGCAGGAAGCTTCGAACCGACGACCTCCAGCTCATGCGCGCTTCAGCATTGCATGGTAGTAGCGTTGCGATGCTAGGGCAGAGCACCGCGATGCTATGTAAAAAGTTGTCTTTTGCCTCGCATCGCAACGTTGCAATCCAGAAACACCAAATCTGCAACATTCTGCTTCGAATTTGCACTGAACACCTCCGATTTTCTTCATGATCATCAACAAACTTGTAAAACTAGTGACTTAGACTTATAGACTCAACTACTAAATTAAATGCCCAAAAACAGTAGGCCCTTACTGTTGGGATTGATGTCTTAGATATCTTGTATTCTCATAGTTTGTAAACATTGTATAAACAAATTGTTATTAATAAAATAATTATTATTTTATGCGCATACACTTAATCCAATAAATTAGGATCTTAGGTAATTTTATGTAATTTAAACAAGTATGTAGCATACAGGTGGATCTTGTTTAAATAATAACCTAAATGGTTTGTAGTAGATGGATAAGATTAAGTACCTTATTCTGATGACACTACATATACGACCCGCTTTGTAGATGTTACAAGTGTTGTAGTGCTACAAATGATCTAATCCTGATTATTCTTGTGGAGACATGTGAACGGGGTATCCTATACAAAGAGTTTGTATAAGATCGGACCACGAAATGGTTAGTCTCATTATATAACATCATAATAAAAGATACTTACATTTCACCAGGAGAACCATAGGTGACATGACTTGAATCCTGAGTGAGTTGTGAACTCCTGCTCATGAAGGCAGTCCTTTGATTTGTATGGGTGAGAGTGGCCAGACTGCCAATTCAATAAGCCTACTATTTTAGGGATTCGTCTAATTGAGGAAATGGGAACACAACTACACAAGATGAAATTCACTCCTTTCCTGATATCGGGGTAAGTAGATAAATTGTTCATTAGATAAATCAATGGTACTTAAAGAGTTAGATGTAACTACATGGGCAAAATGGTAATTTTGGTCCAGCTGTACTTACGAGCAATTTAAGAAGGGTCATCGCACTTTTGACTAGTTATATCCAATGGACACAGAAATATATTTGTAGTGTGAATAGTGCAACTATCGATTTTTAGTGGAGTGATCGATAGTTAATGTATGTTAGGTAATTTAATTAAAGAATTTAATTAATTATCAAAATACCATTGGAGCTTCAATCTACAGGTCCATAAGGTCTCCTCTGTAACTCAACAGGGATTTAATTGAGAATTATTTTTTGGATTAATTTGAATTGTTCAAATTAATTGAGGAAAATTAATTATATATGATATAATTACTTAAATTAATTATATGTGATATAATTAATATAATGCATTAGATAGATTATAATATAATGTTTTTTTAGAGGATTTTGAATATGATTCAAATACTAATTATATGAATGAAATTCATATAATTAAATTTATTGATGTTAAATACCATAAATAGTTGAGAGGAATTAAATATTTGAATATGATTCGAATATTAATTATATGGATGAGATTCATATAATTTAATTTTAGTATAAATATGATTTATATTAAATGTTATGCATTGTTGAGAGAAAATAAAACTATAGGTTATGTGTTATATTTGATATAACATATAGTATATATATATATAATAAGGTAGTTATTATATATATTTATATATTATTATTAATGGGAGGGAGTTACAACTCCTTCCCCTGATCTTTCTCAACCTGTATGTGAGAACAGGAGTGGGCATCTCTCATTCTTCCTACAAGTTTCACAGAGAAGAGAGAATTCTCTCTAGAAAACTCTTGTTCTTCTTCTTCTTCTCATCCTCTTTTTCCTATTTCAAGAATTCAAGCACAATCCACAACTCTTGCTTGAATTTTTAATCCTAAGAGAATACTAGAGGGTGCTCAACTAGTGGTGCCCAATTGAGATTTTGATGTGGAGATCGTTCGTGATCTGGATCAAGAGGGAATACATGAAGAAAATTGGCTTCAAAGGTAAGTGCCATCTTCTTCCTTAATTTTTATATAAAAGCATGTTGTAAAGTTTGTTTGATAATGCATAATTTGATTTGTCTGTAATTTAAGAATTCTATGAAAAATTAAAATTGGGAACGATCCCTGCTTCCCCACAAAAACATTCGATGGTTTTCCTTCACTTACATGATCAAATCAAGTAAAATGAATCTATATGCCAAATACCGAAAACATCTATTTAGCTAAAAATACCCAAATGAAATTTACAGTACTCATCTCATGAAAATAGTACAGAAAAACACCCACCATGTTCTCTAATTTTTTTGTTTCTATAAACCGAAAAAAAAATGCATGAATTGGTTATAATACCAATTGAAGAGAATCGAATTCCCACGGAAGCGTGTGATCGCCTTGCATTTTGAAAAACGATTTATAAAACAAAAAAATAGTGAACAAAAACTTAGAAAGTAGGATAAACATTCAAATAAGCCTAAACATACTCCTAATGAAGAATAAGAGAAGAAAAGGAAGACTTGAATAGTCCCTTTCTTCACGTTTTCCTCTCATTTGCAACCAACCAAAGTTGAATCTCTCAATGAATAAAGAAACCACGGGAAGAGCTTCCCCGTTATTCTCTAAAACTCTAAGGAGCTAGATGTGTGGGCTCTAACACCTTGGAAAAGTGAATGAAATATAAAGGAATGTTCTTGAGAGAATAGAGAGAATTTGAGAAAGGAGGCTAGGTGGTCTGTAGTATAAGGATTAAGAAGGGATACCTGATCCTGGTGACACTACAGCTACGACCCACTTTGTAGAAGTTTACAAGTGTTGTGAACTACTACAGATGGTCGATCCTGACCATTCATGTGAAGACATGCAAGCGAGGGTCTCTTATACAAAGAATTTGTATAAGACTAGACCACGAGATGATTCGTCTCTTTATATAACGCCGTTGAGACTTACATCTCACCTAAATGACCATAGGTGACATGACCTTAATTCTGATTGTTTTGGGAACTCCTGCCTTTGAGGGCGGTCCTTTGATTATTATAGGTGAAAGTGGCCAGATTGTCAACTCAACAAGCCCACCTTTGGGAATTTGTCTGATTTGGGAGCTGGGAACTCAATTACACAAGATAGAATTCAGTCCTTCCTTGAAGCAGGAGTAAGTAGATAGATTGCTTCTTTAAGGGCTAATTTCGAGTCTTGAACATAGTGGCCACAACCTCTCTTTGGAAGAGATGACTCAGTCATAGTAGGACTATAACTTATGTTCATTAAAGGAATCAGTGGTACTTAAGGAGTTAGATGTAACTACAGGGGCATAACGGTAAATTAGCCTAGTTATACTTACGAGTGATCTGTGAAGAGTTATCGTACTGTTAGTCGGTTGATATGGACACAAAATATATCTGTAGTGAGGAGAGTACAGCTGTCGGTCTTTAGTGGAGTACCCGACAGTTAACGGATGGTGGATCCCATGACTAAAGAGTTCGTTGGAGCTTCAAGTTATAGGTTCATAAGGTCCCCTTGGTAGCTTAATGGATTCAAGTTGAGAATCAGTTATTGGGGTTGATTTGAATTGTTCAAATTGAAAAGAGAAAATTCGATTATATATGATATAATCGGTGTGATGCATGAGATACATCAAGTGGAGGATTAATGTAAATATGATTTACATTAAGTACCATAAAATAGAAAAAGAACTATGGTTTGATGTTTCATGAGATGAAATATTAAAAATATAGGTTATAAATATAATATGGTAAATTGGTTATCATATTTATTTATAATAATATTAATTATTTGATAATTATCACTTTTTCTCTAATAACCAATTGAGTGGGAGGTTATTGGTGGTTTTATGATAACCGTGAGATAAAAGGAAAAATATTTTCCTAATTTTAGAAGGGTTGTTACTTTCGAAAAAAAACTAACAGACAAGGCTATCAAGTGAAATTGTTTCACTAAACGATAGTATTAGAGAGACTAAACGATCGTGGAGTGTCACTTTACGATAGTTCACTCAACTGATCGTGGTTAAATGATCGCAAGGCATTGTCTATATGATAGATTGCCATCTTCTATACGATTGAGCACATCGTTTATACGATAGACCGTGTCATCTCCCACTTGCTCAATCGTCTACACGATTATTGTTCCTCCAGCCTCTTCCTCTAACCAAGATCATATGAAGCCTACAACTCTTGGATTCTCATACCAAGAATACCAAGGTAACCATTGTGGTGGTGTCCTCACTCAACTTGATTGATTTCGAGGTTTTGGAGGTTGTTTGTTGGGTTCGTGATCGTTGTGTTCGTTGTGCTCATATTGTATTGATCGTTGTGTTCGAGTGTTCATGTATTGTTGTCTTGGAGACTGATCGAGCGTTCGTGATCAAGGGAATTTGGAGAATGAGTCTTCAAAGGTATGTATATTCTATCCCTTGATTATCTTGTCAGCATGTTGTAATTTCTAGTTGGTTCATGACCAATTAGTTTCCGTTTGTGTACTATAATTGTGTACGTTCAATATCGAATGGAATTTGGAACGATCATTCTGCTACTCATGGAAATCCTCATATCTGATTTCCTTCATTCACATCATTTCACCTCAAAATTGAATTGCTGTGAGTAAGTTTACCATACAAGACTTTCATAATTTTCATATCATTTCACCTCAAAATATTTATAAACTTTATATTATTTTGTAATTATTTTTCTATTTCTTTTTTAAATTTCTGCTATCGCATCAACCATTACATATACATTTACAATAAACATCTAAATATTGTCTTACTTTATAGAAATTGTGATTAAAAATGGTCAATTATAGTCCAATTTAACCACAATGAAAGTTTCATCAATTAATTATAATAATTTCCATCAATTTTCGTCAATTTTTCATAAATTTTCTCGAAGTTTCCATCGATGTCGATATTTCCATAAAATCGAGACCTCGATATTTCGAACCTTGAGTTGAACTTATGTCAACTTTACAAATCTCTCTTTATGGGCCTTGACAAGCAGACCCTTGTTTTTTTTAATAGTGTTCTTATTCAACTTTCCTTTTCTATAGTCTTATTGAATTCTTTACTTTATTCATTTATTTGTTTGTTTCTTTTTTGTCTAGATATATGATATATTCCTATCAATTATGATTTAGATATTTGTAATAGATAGAAAAATAAGAGAAACAAATCTAAAAGTATACTACCTCTTTAAAATATTTGCAAATATAGAAGTGTTTCCTAGTCAACTTTTGAATCTTTTCTAATTTCCAATTTTGCCCACCTTTATCTTGTTATATCCCTTCTTCTTTCTTTTTTTTTAATTTTTTTTCCTTCTCTCTAGTTTTTTTCTTTCCTTTCTCCGATTTTTTTTTCTTTCTTTTCTCCAGATTTTTTATTTTCTTTCTTTTGTTTTTGCTTCCATCTGCCCATTCTCCTCATCTCTCCAAACATTTCCCTATCTCCCCCATCTTCCTATTTCCCACTAGAAATATTAAAAAAAAAAAAAAAATTACAATGCTGAGTTTAGGGAACCCAAGACTTGAAAATACCTAATTCATAAGTGACTTAACACCAACAAGCCAATCATCAAGTTTGATTATTATAATGAACTGTTAAATATAAATAGCAAATGAAAACGGATATGAAATAAACTACTTTTTTAGTCCCCAAATTTGCACCATTTTAAATATTTCTTAAAAGTTTGAAACAAGAAACGATAATAGTTATTAAACAAGTTTGTTTCTCAAAAAATGAGAAATGAGAACGTTATCAAACTTAGTCAATATATTTTTTTATAGGACTTTAAAGCATGAAGTCTATCAGTAACAAACTTGAGAAAATGGCATAAATGGCCCAAAATGAAGGGCACAAATTAAAATATTTATATATTTATATATTGGTAATATCAATTATTAGTGATATTAGTGATATTGGTGATAGACCTTAGATAGATATTAGTCGTATGCATGTATTAGTGATATCACACTTAGGAAGATATCAGTGAGAGAAGTTTATTAGTGATAAAAGTCTATTATTGATAATCACGATAAAAGTTTCTCAATAATAGTCATTCATAACTTTGAGTGTTAATCTTTCAAAATTGATAGTCATTAATGAAAGTTTATTAGTGATAACCACTAATATTTTCTATCATTGATAGCTTAATCTTTGATGATTTTCTTTCACAACTAATAGCTACTTATGGAAGTCTATCATTGATAGCAAACTTAGTGAATTTAATTAATTAATAAATTTGAATCTTGAACTAAAGTGTAAGTGGGATGCCTAGAAGTTATCATTAATAGCATATTATCAGTGATAGAAGCCATCGGCAACAACATGTTATTTGATGGTAAAAAGGAAGGACATAAGTTATCTCTGATGGCATGCTATCAGTGATAAAAGTTCTCACTGGTAATCACGATATAAGTGATATCAATAATATTGGTGATAAAACTTAGGTGATATCCATATACCGATGATATCAATGATATAAAAAGCTGATTCCATTTGACGAAAGTCTATCATTGATAACCACTGCTAAAAACTATCGGTGATAGCCACTGATAGAGCTATTAGTGATATCCACTTATAGAAGCTATCAGTGATATGAGTGAGGTATATATCAATTAAATGAATGATATTAGTGATATTGGTGATATGACTTAAGTAGACATCAATGGTAGTCACTTATAGACTTCTATCACTTATAGCTTTAAATGTTCATATCTTTCAAAGTTTATAACTATTTATAAAAATTTATCATTGATAGCCACTGATAGTATTAAGTGTTAATATTTCAAGTTTGATTCCAATTGATGAAAGTGTATAAATGATAGTCCATGATTACTATAGCAAATTGAAAGCTAATACTTTTCAAGTGTTACTATTTCAGGGTTGTATTAATATTTCTTAAAATGAAAGTTATCACAGATAGCACGATGATGGCAACTTAAAGTAGCTATCAGTGGCTATCATGTTGGGATTGCTGTCATAAATCTAGTGTATCTCGTGGTTTATAGTTTTGTTAACACAAATGATTTATCTAAAAAAATCAGAGGTATTTTATTTGACATTTAGACAACATTAATTCAATCCAATAAACTAAGATCCAAGATTATATGATATCACTTAAACAGTATGTGGTGGACATATGAGTGGTTCATGTTCAAGTAATAACCTAAAAGGTTTGTAGTAAATTAATGAAGGTTGGGTGCCTTATCCTAGTAACACTGTGGATGATTTCACTAGGATGACTTTAGAGACTTGACCTTAATATTATGTGAGTTATGAATTCCTATTTATGACAGTAGTCCATGATAACTGACTCAATAAGTCTATCATTTTGGGAATTTTTCTGATTAGGGAGCTAGTAACACAGCTACACAAGATGGAATTCACTCCTTCCCATTCCTTGGGAAAGTAGATAAATTACACCCTTAATAGCTGGTTCTGGATCTTGAACAATGAGGCTTCAACCTCTTACTGACTCGAGAGACGTTAGTTTATAGTTGGACTATAAATTGTTTGTTTATTAGAGGAATCTGTCACACCCCCTCCCAAAATTCTTTCTATCCTAGGAGACGATGTGAAGACAGTAGTTACCAACCCTCTTATGGCAACCACTAGCTAACCTCATTTCCATCACTTGTATAAATAGCCTCAGGCACCTGATAAACATAAACATACATTCTTTTCCATAGACATCACACAACTACAAGAATTTAAATAGGTTTGCAAGTTTATACATATATAGCAACTTATCTAAATATACGCAGGATAATGGATCCCGATAATTCTCCCTCTTAGTTCCTAATATGTACATGATATCCAAAATATAAACAAGTCTACTTAACCACCTACTTTTCTTCCCTTTCCCTATAACTTCAACTAGCACCTCGAGTGGCAGACTAGCATAACAACTATCCTTTGGGGAGTTGACTGCTACCTGGAAAAAAAACATTGAAAAAAGTGAGATACTAGCTCAATGAATGACTATTTTAAAACATATTTATAGAGCACCAAATAAACATCAATCTCTTTAAAAGGTCCAGGATTTAAAACAATTAAACTCATATATTAAAACATGTAATATGCAACCCTAAAACTCAAACATCAACATTTCCCTTGGAAATCATCATCATTCACCCTTAGTTGAGAGAGAGCCCTTTTGCTCGATCCCTCAACGTCAATCCTTAGTTGATGTAGAATAATCTTGATACAATCAACATCGATAGAATGATACCTACATGGACGTGGTAATGCCCTAAGTACCGTATACCTTAGGTACCAGATGTTGGGTTAAATGTCCTAAAACTCGCAGTTTGTAAAGTTAAACATTCGACATTTATTCAATAAAGTTGTTATTGAAGTTTTTAAATTGCATTTTTAAAGACTAAATACAACAAACTAAGATCCATGGCTATTATATAAATACTTGAACTTTACGTGGAGACATAAAGATGGATCAAGTTCAAGTAAATAGCCAAAACGGTCTATAGTATATGAATAAGCTTGGGTGCCTTATTTTGGTAATACTATTGGATGCGGCCCACTCTATAGTTATTACAAAGAGTTGTAAAGTGCTACAAATGAAGTGATCCTTATTATCATTCATGTGGTGACATGAGGAGTGGAGGTGTCCTATGCAATGAGTTTGCATAAGATCGGACCAAGAAATTGTTGGGTTTTATGTCCTAAAACTCACAGTTTGTAAAATTAAACATATTCTATTATCAATAAAAGATGTTATTAAACATTTCTTCAATAAAGGTATTGAATCTATTAATTTCATTCATAGAGTCTAAATCTAATAATCTAAGATCCATGGCTATTATATGAATACTTGAACTTTATAAAGAGACATAGAGATGAAGTTCAAGTAAATAGCCAAAATGATCTATAGTATATAATTAAGGTTGGGTATCTTATGTTGGTAATACTATTGGATGCGGCCGACTCTGTAATTATTACAAGTTGTTGTAAAGATATTACAAATGAAGTGATCCAGATTCGTTCATATATTGACATGAGGAGTGGGGGCTTCTTATGCAATGAGTTTGCATAAGATCGGACTAAGAAATAAGTCACTCTTACTTTTTAACGTTGTTTACTGTTTAAGATTGATTATTTCACTTAGATGACCTAGGTAACTCGATCTTAATCCTGAGCTAACTATGAACTCCTGTTTATACAGGATTATCCTTAGATTTGCATAGGTGAGGGTTGGCTCAATAGTTTTGACTCAATAAGCCTCCCATTTCAGGGGTAATACAGGGTAGATAGCTAGGAACATAGGGTGCAAGACGAAATTCACGCATACCCAATTTAGGGATAGGAGAAAAGTTGTTCTCTTAAGTACTAAATCAAAGTCTTGAACAATGGGTCCCACCATCTCACTGGCTCGAGAGGGTTCCAGTCTAGAGATTGGATCATAAACCGATTATTCATTAGAGGATCGGTTGGAACTTAAGGAATAAGACATAATATCAAGGGGTAAAACAGCACATTGACCCAGTTGGTATTACGAACAACCTGTGAAGGGTCAACTTACTAATTATGGTTATTGATGGAACATAAAAAACACATGCATAACAGAAGAATGAAATTGACAACGTTCTAATTGCAATAAAAAAAATAATAAGCATGCAAAAGGGATAGAAAATACAACCTTTGAAGACTCCACCGCAATCTTCCTCTCCCGAACTCGATAGACACCACCAACGGTACATCCCACTATTCTCTGGTTGAAGAACACAGTTGTGGGACCGTTATGTTAGTGAAAATAAGGAAAATTCATTATAGAAAGAAGGAGAGTAAAGAGAAATGAGGTAGAAGATTTTAGGTTAAAAGTTATGGAAGAATTAGTCTTGCAAAATTAAAAAACAAAGCCTTTTGTAGAGAAAAAATATGCAAAATCCCATTTCGCATGTCTTCCATCACAAACTCCATTAGCATGTAATCTCTAGGTGTCAAGCTTGGGAAATGCCACTTCAAAATCCACTTAGTTAGTGGGAAAATCCAACAATTGGATTTTTTTCACTAACTAATTTTTTTATTAAAAAAATAAAATATAATTTTTAAAATTTGGAAATTATTTAATCAAAACAATTTCAATTAAACAAAATAAACAAATTTAATATCATATATTAAATTGTTTAAGATACCTAGCTTTGATTAATCACATTAATCAAGTTTAAAAAATACTTTCATGCTAATGATCAAGTATACTCTAAAAAATAATTAATTAATAAATAAATTATTTAATTGTAAATTATATCTCATATAAAATACAATTTTCCCTAAAACCTGAATTTGAACATTTTAAATTCTTACTTCACCTAGTTCTTCAATTTTGTCCGTATTGAGCTAGCAAGGAGACCCGATGGACCTACAGATCATGGGTTCCAACAATACGAGACTAACCGGTCAAACTCTTTAACCTAATTAATCAACATTCATTAACTAACAGGACTGTCCACTATAGCCTGTAGTTGCACTCCCCTCACTATAGATATATTATGTGTCTATTTTATATAACCCTCATCAATAAGTTGATTCTTCACAGGTTGTTCGTAACCTCAGCTAGATCAAATACGGAAATACCTTGAGTTACATCTTTTCTTCTTAAGTACCATTGTCCCTCTAATGAACAATTGATTTAGGATCATAATCACTAAATCCATTCCCTCTCAGGCCAACGCGAGGATGGGGCCCCTTGCTCAAGACCTGAGATCATCCCATAGAGGGAACAACCTTTCAACTATCCCTAAAATGGGTAGGAGAGAATGCCATCTTGTAAATTCTATGTCCTCGGCCATCTACCCGGTCTTATCCCTGAAATAGGAGGCATTAGAGTTATTGGATTTAGAGTTATTAAACAATCAACAACACTTGTATGTTTACTGTTTACAAAACTACAAGTTTTAGGACATACAACCTAACAGTTATATCATGTGGACACAAATATATCTATAGTGAGGAGAGTGCAACTATCAAGCTATAGTGGTGTGACTCGTTAGTTAACGAATACTGATTAATTCAGTCTAAAGAGTTTAGCCAATTAAAATTAATCGTAATCATTGGAGCTCATGATCTGTAAGTCCATAAGGTCCCTCTACTAGCTCGTAAAACATGAACATTTTGAATTATTAAATTGAGTGAATTTGGAATGATATCAATTTGAATTTCAATTTGAAAAATGTTCAAATTAAAAATAGGGTTTTGAGTTTGAATTAGTTCAAAATCAAATTAGGGTTTGTACAATTATATTTAATATAATCGATGTTTAATTTGTTGAAATTAAACAAATTGGAGAGTGTATAATATTTAAATATCAATTACATGGATCAGATTCATATTTAAACTAAGTGTGTGATTAATTTAATATTTGATATTAAATTAAATCAATTAATTATAAAATCCAAATTAATTCCAATTCAGATTCAATGTGAGAAATTGAATTTTGATTTGACTAAATTATGAATTAATTAAATCAAGATTTTAATTAATTTGGAATTAATTGAAATTTATAATTGGAATTGGGTTTTAAAAACTAGTGGGTTTTTCCCACATTTAGTAAGGAGGAGGTGTAACCTCCATTGAATCACACACCAATTCCCACTTACAAATGAAGTAGGTGCTAGCATGGTTAATAGCTAAAGCGCCTACATGTATTCATTGCATAAAAACAACTCTAATTTTCTGAGATGAGGTTTTTTTGGACAGAGATCAAAAGCTGAAAATCTGTTTCAGCTAGCCTCTCTTTTTCCCCTTGAAACCCACAAAATCCCTTCACCAAATTCACTCAAATCTAAGTTCCACCACATAAATTCAAGGCTGAGAATAGTAGAGAAGATCTTTTGGTGGTCCATGGTGGATTTGGAGCTGAATTGGAGTGAAGAGCAGATTGGAATTGAAGAATTCATTAAGAAACGTATGTAACATGAAACCTACTTGTGATTTTCTGAAAATGCATGCTTTAAAACTCAAATTAAATGTAATTAGAGTGCTTTTTGATTCTGTTTGCTTCTGTTGCATGCATGTGTATCCTATCAGAAATAAAGCCACTCTTACTTTATAACGTTGTTTACAATTTAAGACTGACTATTTCAAAGCGATGACCTAGGTAACTTAACCTTAATCCTGAGCTAATGATGAACTCCCATTTATTCGGGATGATCCTTAGATTTTCATGGATGAGGGTTGTCTCAACAGCATCAGCTCAATAAACCTCCCATTTCAGGGTTAAGACTGGGTAGATAGCTAAGGACATAGGATGCAAGGAGGAATTCACTCCTACCTGCTTCCAAGGATAGTAGAGAGGTTGTTCTCTTAAGTGCTAACTCTAGGTCTTAAACAAGGGGCTCAACCCTCTCATTGGCCTGAGCGGGACTCGGTTTGATGATCAGATCACAAACCAATTGTTCATTAGAGGATCAATGGGACTTAAAGAACAAGAGGTAATCTCGAGGGTAAAATAGTCATTTGACCCAGCTGTCATTACGAACATCCTGTGAAGAGTTAACTTATTAAGCATGGTTATCTCGAATGGACACAATATATCTACAATGAAGGGAGTGTAGCTACTGTACTTTAGTAGAGCGACCCGGTAGTTAACATTTGGGGGTTAATTCAGTGTAAAAAGTGTAGCCAATTAACCTTGGATCGTTCGAGCTCATGATCTGTATGTCCATTAGGTCCTCTTACTAGCTAACAAACGGAATAAGCCTTAGAATAACGTGATAAGTTAATTTGAATTATTCAAATTCGAATTAAGGGAATTAGTAATTATATGTGATATAATGACACGTTTAATTATAGAATTAAACGGAATTAGAGAATCGATTAGTATTTAAATAAGATTTATTTAAATATTAATTTCGTGAATAGGGATTCATGCTAGTGGAATTAGTAGAATTAATTAAATTATTTAATTAATTAAAATCAATTTTTTTTTTTGTTTAAAATCATTTTTGGAAAATTATATTAAAATTTAATTTTGGGAAAATTCAAATTAAATAGATTTGTCATTTTAAAATTAAAATTTGATTTAAATTCAATTTTAATTTGACTAAAAATTGAAATTTAATTCAATTTTTGGAAAATCCCAAACCTGGGATGTTTCCACTAACAAGCAACCATAATACTCATGAATCCACTCCCAAAATATAGCTTAAATTGAAGTAGGAGTTGGAATTACTTCAGACAACGAGTTCTTTCATGAAGTCTGAGTATAAATCACTCAAATTTGAGTGGAAATGGTCATGCAATTTAGAGGATATTGCTGAAGATGTCTGAAGGTTGAAGAAGGTCTTCAATTGTGATGAACCAGTGAACTTCTCCTCTTTTTCCCTAAATTCCAGCTTGTTTTGAGTCCCACAACTCAATCTAAGGCTTCTACGACCAGAATAAGGGAGAATTGCAGCTGAATTTCGTATTTGAAGTAGATCTTCAAAGGTATGTGTGAAACCCTCTTAACATCTCATGAACATGCTTATTTTAAAGCCAAAATTGATGAATTAGAATGCTTTATGATACTGTTTTCTTCCACTGCATGTTTAGAGAAACTTTTACCAAAGGATCTAGATACGTTCTTCTAGTCCTTCAGTATCGGATTTTCCTCATTGTGTCATCATAACTCAACTTTAAACATTAAGCATTCCAATAAAACAAGTTTTTAACACATTTATCATAAAGACTAGCACAAATAAAGGAATGTTGGTTAATGCATGCCTCATGACCTCAATGTTTTAATAAAAGATTAGGCCATGCATCCACACATCTATTCTAATATTAGAGCATGCGTCGAGTAAAGCATTATGAAATCATTTTTTACTTAGAAAATTCATCATAAGACTAAAAGCTCATGCATGGTACTTTGTTAGGAAAACTTCTTGAAAACTAGCTCAATAGTAAACCATGCGAGAGTTAGAGATTTACTGTGATGCGTCCAGACAAGGTCTAGGATGTGTATTGATGCAAGAAGGAAAAGTGGTAGCCTATGCTTCTAAACAGTTATAGAAGCATGAGTGCAACTATCTTACTCATGATCTGGAGTTGGCAGCGGTAGTGTTGCCCCTAAAAATATGAAGATATTATCTTTTTGGTGAGCGATACCACATATTTACTGATGATAAAAGTTTGAAATATGTCTTTAACCAGAAGGAGTTAAACTTCAGATAAAGAAGGTGGTTAGAGTTGATCAAAGACTATGACTGTACTATTGAATACCACCTAGGGAAAGCAAATGTAGTAGCTGATGCACTGAGTAGGAAGACGGGATCAATTAAAGCTACTCTTCATGAAGTTCGAGGGATATTGATATAGGAACTGAAAAGTAGTGACGTTTCTTTGGCAGTTGGCCAAGAAGGGAGTTTGATAGCTTCTTTTTAGGTTCGACCTAATTTATTAGATGATATTCTTCGAGAACAACTGGGAGACCTTAATCTCTAGAAGTTAATTGAGGAAGTGAGTAAGAATTGGAGGTCGGACTATGAGCTGAGATCAGACGGAGCCTTACTTAAAGAGGGAAGAGTTTATGTACCTAATGTTCTGACATTAAGAAATGCTATTCTAGAAGAAGCACATAATTTAACCTATGTTATGCATCCAAGCAGTACTAAAATGTTTAGAGCGTTAAGGAAATCTTATTGGTGGCTTGGAATGAAGTAGGAAATCCTATTGGTGGCTTGGAATGTAGTAGGAAATCACAGAAATTGAGACTGATGTTTGATATTCAATGGGTTAAGCCTGAATGTCAGAGGCCTGTGGAACTACTTAATCTACTTCAGTGTTGAAGTTGAGGTGGAAGCATGTCGCGATGGGTTTCTTATTTGGCTTACCCAGAACACCCACTAGTTACGATGATATTTCGGTGATCGTCGACAGGCTGACTAAAACAGCTAAATTTTTACCAGTTGAAATCACTTTTACCCTGGATAAATTATCTAAGTTATACATTGAAAAGATAGTGAGATAGTATGGAGCTTTTGTATCTATAGTATTTGACATGGATCAGAGGTTTACTTTGAAGTTCTGACCTAGTCTACAGAAAGCCCTATGTACTAAGTTACATTTTAGTACAACTTTTCTTTCCCAGACAGGTGACCAATCAAAATGAACGATTCAGGTGTTAGAAAATATGTTGAAAGTGTGTATTACAGCTTAAAGGTAGTTGGGATACGCACTTGCCATTGATAAAATTTACATATAATAATAGTTATCATTCTAGCATTAGAATGGCTCTATACGAAGCACTGTATAGAAGACCATGCAGAACGCCAGTATGTTGGATTGAAGTTAGAGAAAGAAAGCTGATATGGCCAGAATTGGTACAACTGACCTCAAATAGTGTTAAGCTTATCAGAGAAAATCTGAAAAATTGCTCGAGATAGACTGAAGACTTATGTAGATAAATGAAGAACAGAGTTCGGGTTTGAGGTTGAAGATCGAGTATTTCTTAGATAAACACCTTAGAAAGGAATGCCCATGTTTGGCAGGAAAGGTAAGTTGAGCCCAAGATATATAGAACCATATGAGATAGTAGAACAGGTCGGGCTAGCAGCTTATAGACTAGCACTACCATCAGAACTATCTAAGACACATGATATTTTCCATGTATCTATCCCGAGGATGTATGTACTAGATCCATCACATGCTCTACAAGAGCAACCAGTGCAATTAAAGGAAGATTTGACTAATGAGGAAAAGTCGTTCGGTGCAAATTCTCGATAGGAAGGCACAAGTGCTAAGGAATAAAACAATACGATTAGTAAAGGTATTATGGAGAAACCATGAGGTAGAAGAGGCTACCTGGGTAACTGAAGAACAAATGAAGAACAGATACCCCCACTTATTTGTTTATTTTAATTTGAAGCAAATTTCGAGGACAAATTTTTTCTAAGGGGAAGGTCAACTGTAAACCTTAAGCTTTATTTTCATATGTAAGCAAGTTTAAGTTAATGTATTGATGTGTGCTTAATTCTACTATATGAATGTTGTTTTTAGGAAAAGGGCTTAGAAGTTTTAAAGGGAAAATGTCCTAAGTATGGAAGCCTAGGCTCTCAAGTACAAAGGGTTGCAAGATGATGCCTAATAGCAAGAGGGAAAAATGGCTAAGTGTGAGGTTTTCATTGAGAGCCATGATGAGCCTGGTGAAGGCCAAGGTGTGGGGGACGCGACAGCCTAACTTACCTAAAGAGGCGCAGAAGGCACCAAGGCCATGGTTCGGCGGGCCGCAAGAAGCAAGGTATGTGCTGGTTAAGGGGTCGAGTCTGGGTGTGGGCTTGTGAAGTGATGATCGAGAGAGTGAGGCTCAAGCAGCAGGCACTAACTTGTGCATTAGTTAAGGGGACGCTTGTCACACCCCTTCCCAAATTACCCTCTTAATCTGGAAAGAGATGTGACGGTAGCAGTTACTAGCCCTACTGCTAGCACTTACCACCTAAGCCTTCTAACCTAAACACCAACCTGTTAAACATTATTAATGTACGCATACAGCATGCCTCCATAAGGTTCTACATAGGTTTAGAAAGTCACATGCAAACAGTCATGACACAACATCTATAGGTAAAATATTTACAGTTGGGCCCAAACATCACTAACAAAGCCCTAGTCCCTCTCAAAACATGTGTACATAGACAGACCATCAACCTAAGTTCTTTTTGACAAGCCGGGCCTTTCAGTGGTAAGCAGTAACAGGATCAACCTTGAGGAATCTAACCGCTACCTGGAAAAGGAAAACATAGAAAATCTGTGAGCTAGTAGCCCAGTGAGTAACTATAAAATCATATTACACCATGCATTACATCACTGTAAACATGTAAATATACCGATGAGCATCTCAAGCAACTTTCTTTAAACATAAACATTGATAACTACTCTTAAACATCATTATTCCTTAGTTGAGAACGAGCATACATCGCTCTAGCTCCCAACATCTGTTACCGATCAAGAGACCCACACTTCGGCCTTCCTTTCTTGGTATATGGCCTAAGAGACCCATACTTTGGCCTCTCATTCAGAACTACCAACGTGCACGTGGAGTTTTCTAAGTACCGTTAACTCTTTAGGTACTATTACCCAGATACCTTCTCTGTGTCCTTCCGTACTGGGTTATTTCCTAGCATCAAATTAAGTTTCATTGCATGCCATTTACACAAAGACTCATTCCATCATAGCCTTCCTCCAGAAAGCATGCTTCAACATAGGAACTTAACTTTTGTAATGAATTCTCAACATACCTTGGCATGCATTAAAACATATACAAGATGGAGAGGATACGCCATGCTATTCATTAAACATTTGTTGCTTGAGGAAGTATAAATTTATCATCCATATCACTGTAACTTACATGGTTTTTTATGCATAAGTATTGAAAGCATTAAGTTCATTCTAGTCACTCACAGCTTGTCGGTGCTCTTAACGGTTTATATGCTTCTCCTAGCTCTTCTTGGCCTGAAAAGACATAATTCCTGGTTAGATTCCTTAGAATTCTCAACAAAATGCATCAGATAGTTTGTTTACTAATGAAACTTTTGTCAATAAAATCAGCATTACTAGCGAGATGATCATCATGAGCGAGATTTACCATTCCCAGCGATATTTGGCACTTTCCAGCAAGATTCAGTGCAAAACCAGCGAGATTTTTGTCCTTAGCGAGATCCACCTCTCGCTCATTCTCTTATCTCACTCTTGTTCTCGCTCATTTTCCTATCTCGCTCTCGCTCTCGCTCTTGTTCTCTATAGTGAGCTGCCTGCTTAATCTTCCTAAGCAGCTGCTTGTTAACGCATAAATTTCCTATTTTAACTTCAAAAATTCATAACTCAAAATCCAGAACTCTTTTTAAGAAACTTACTTCTAAAAACTTGTTTAGAATTGAGCTAACTTTCTTACCTTAAAATAGTAGCCAAAAATTCCATGTAGTTTGGCCTGGAGCTTCCAATCTTCACCCTGGGCCTTGATTAGTTCGAGAATCTATCCCTTCTAAAAATTCTTCACTTTTAGTTATTCTCCTTCTGAGATCTCTCTTCGACAAAACAACCTCGAAAACTAGATTCTCCCCGCTTTCAAATGGCATCAATCTCACTTAATTTGCTCATGTCATTTGCCAAAATCGAGCTTCCGAAGTTCTGCTTTCTTTTATTCTTCTTGCCACCTCCCATGTTCATGGTCAAGTCGCCACCTCATCCCGCACTTAGTGTTTCCGACCAATTCCAATTAGTGAGCTTCTACAATTAATTTGTTTTTCCTTCCCTTCCTTTATAACCTCTGTAAGTAACCATGGATCTCCATTTATCAAATAATTAATATAACATTCCTTTGGCTAAACATGCTTATATAGGAAAATTAGAGTTTGGGGTTACAACGCTGAAGGGTGTAGTAGAGGCTTGGAAGTTGTTGATGGGCGACGAGTGTCAATGCAAGGGCTTAAACCGTGAAGTTAGGAACCAAAGGGTTGGAGTCGCATTGGCCGAGAGAGGGGTCAATGCGTTACAAACTAGCCTATGCGATGGTGTTGCAACTTATGCGTTGGTGAAGGATGGAATAGTTCAATTTAATCACCGAGCTTATGCGCTAGGTGTCATGTTTAGAACCTTTAACTATGTTTGGTGGGCTAGTTGTCACCCTAAGCAATAAGTTGAACATGCAGTCACAAGTATATAAGTGAGGAAAGAAAAAGAGAACGGTTTGACCAAAGCAATTATGCTAAGGGAGAAGGATTGCTGTGGAATTGAAGCTTAATTGATGCTGAAGAAGAGTTGAAGCTACTGAGTGGAATTATCCATGAATTCGGGTTGAAGCTTGAAGAATTTCCCAAGTGTTACAAGCTTCCAGATGTGCTCGGGTAGGATAGGAAGATTGGTGAATTCTAAGCTTGATAGGAGGAATCTGAGGGATAAGCAAGTAGCTGGCAGTCAAGACTAGACGTTGGCGAGCGCGCATGAGTATGCATGGGTGAGCACAAGGCGTTGACTGTGGGTGTGCAGGAGTGAATGCACAACTACAAAGGAGGAAGCCATTGGCTAAAGACGCTAAGGGACGCATAGGCGAGTGCACGGCGCATTGGCATTTGTGAGCGTATCCTGGCGCATATGTAAGCGTTTGTGGCCGCATACCACCCACTAACAAATTACAAGGTAATTTTGATAAAATATAGGATGTGTTGTGGTAGGTGATGCGATGATGAGTGTGGGAGATGTCCTAAGTTTGCTATTAAGCTTTATTGTTTAAGTTAAGCTCAAAAGGGAGCTAGAGGTATTAACCAAAAGTATTTTTCAATGTCACAAGGAAAACGCCAATAGGAGAAGCCTATCATTCATGAGAAAAAAGCCCAAGACTATGAGTGACAACGATTATAAATTATTTCCCTTATGAGTTGTTAACGCATGGTTTACTATTGAGCTAGTTTTCAAGATGTTTTCCTAACAAAATACCATGCATGAGCTTTTAGTCTTATGATGAATTTTCTAAGAAAAACATGATTTTTTTTAAAGCTCTACTTGACACATGCTCCAATATTAGAATAGATGTGTGGAAACGTGGCCTAATCTTTGCTTAAAACATTGAGGTTATGAGGCATGCGTTAACCAACATTCCTTCATTAATGCTAATCTTTATGATAAACATGTTAAAAACTTATTTTATTGGAATGCTTAATGTTAAAAGTTGAGTTATGATGATATAATGAGGAAAATCCAATACTAAAGGACTAGGAGAAGGTATTTAGGCCCTCTGGTACCTAAGGTATGACGGTATTCAGGGCATTACCACGTGCACGTAGGTATCATACTATCGACATTGATTGATTACTCTATATTAGCTAAGGATTGACGTTGAAGGATCAAGCAAAAAGGCTCTCTCTCAACTAAGGTTGAATGTTAATGATTTCCAAGGGAAATGTAGATATTTGAGTTTTAGGGTTGCATGTTACATGTTTTAATATATGAGTTTAATTGTTTTAAACCCTGGACCTTTTAAAGAGATTGATGTTTACTTGGTGCTCTATAAATATTATTTAAAATGGTCACTCACTCGGCTAGTAACTCACACTTTTCGATGTTTTTTTTTCTAGTAGCGGTTAACTCCCCAGAGGATAGTTGTTCTGCTAGTATGCCACTTGAGGTGTTAGTTGAAGTTAAAGGGAAAGGGAGGAAAAGTAGGTGGTTAAGTAGACTTGTTTATATTTTGGATATCATATACATATTAGGAACTAAGGGGGAAAACTATCGAGATCCATTGTCCTGTGTATATGTAGATAAGTTGCTATATATGTATAAACCTGCACACTTATTTAAATTCTTGTAGTTATGTGATGTCTGTGGAAAAGAATGTATCTTTATGTTTATCATGTACCAAAGGCTATTTATAAAAACGATGGAAATGGGGTTAGGTAGTTGTTGCCATAAGATGGTTGGTAACTGATGTCTTTACATCGTCTACTAGGATAGAAAGTATTCTAGGAGAGGGTGTGACAGAAATCAGTAGTATTTAAGGAGCTAGATATAACTGTAAAGGTAAAATGGTATTTTGACCCAGCTGTAGTTATGAGCATTTGTGAAAGATCATCATTCTGTTGATTGGTTATATCTATGGACACAGAAATATATCTACAATGTGAAGAGTGCAGCTATCGGTCTTTATTGAATTGATTGGTAGTTAATGAATATTTGATTCATTGGATTAAAAGAGTTTAATCAATTAATTTCATATCATTTGAGCTTCTAATCTGTAAGTCTATAAGGTCCCCTTATTAATTCACTAAAGGATAGTAATGAGAAATGATTTAAATTACTCAAATCAAATTTGGGAATTTTATATTAATGAGATTTCTTATTATGATGCATAAATGTTTTTGTTCCATAAATTTCAATTCTGTGTAAAATTGTAAAATTAGGACGATCCCTTTTTGCTACGAAACTTCACCGTTCCTTTAATTGGTATCAAAGCTAGATTTTTTGTTTTCCAATTATTAATTTTCCATAATTGCTTTAAATTTGGTGGGTTGCATTCTGTAAATTATTCATATGATGATGGATTTGTGAATGGTTTGCAATTTTTGGATGTTTCGAGATTGAACTTTTTAGATTTTTGCTTTAATTTTTGCAAATTGGTTTATAAGGGCCCATTGTTTGGGGCATTAATTATTGCAATAGAGTATGTAATTCATTGTTAGTGTCGTTCGTGATGTTTTTGATGACATACTGGTGAAAATGAGGCTCAAATCGGAGAAGAAACTATGCAGATCGCAACTGTACAGTGGCTAATGTATAGTAACGTTGCAACGCTGTGAAGGGTGGACAAAATAAAATTTTCCATAGCATTGCAACGCTGTCTGACACGGAAAAAATCGATCGGTTCATGAACAGTTCAGTTCTGGCTCAGCTGGTTTGCGTTTAGTTTGCTTGGTTCAAGCGATTCATGGACGGTTCAGATGCTGGACGATCCGGTTCGTGCGATTCAAGATCCGGTTCACCTATTTTAAACCGGTTTGACTTTTTTTATTATATTAGTTAATCTTTTGTTTAATTAATGGTTTAGGAGTCCAATTCTGGTCCATAAATTGCTTTTTAAATTATGCATTTGATATATGGTTTAATTTTATTATATATGTCATAATGTATGTCATATAGTAAAATCCCACCATAGGTTATGCATTTTTCGTGCATCATTTATATTATAAATGTTATAATACATAGTTGCATGATTTTATTTTATAGCATGATCATGCATCATATAATATAAGTGTTATACTATATGTTTGCACGCATTAATAACATGGTCATGCATCATTTATATTATAAGAGTTATAATATATAGTTTGGATGTATGGATATATGTATGTTATTAATTATTTCATTACTTTAATATATAAGTGTTATGTATGTTTTATAATGAAATGAGAATTGCATGATGCATGACACTACTTTAGATAATCTTGTAGTTGTTATAATTTTATTAAATATGACATTCAATGCAATGAATGGTTTTAATTTGTTTCATTTATTGTATAATCATTATAATTAAATGAAATTAGAAATTAAAATCAATAATTCAGAATGTCATGCAAACTTAGGTAAAATCATTTTTTTAAAATAGTTTTAAAATATTATTCACATTGAACTAAGATCACAAATTTATAATGAGATTAGAAATTAGTTTAATCTTTTTAATCAATATAATAGGATTAAATTGGTTTTATTAAAAGTTTAAATTTGTAGCAAAAGTATCTATAAGGGACCTTTTGTCTAAGACTAGTTCTGTCTAGGCTAGGGTATTTAAGCTGACGGAAACGGAACACCTTTACCTAGGAACTGACCAAAAAAGGTGAATTTGATAGATTTGCTACAAGTATGCAATTGTTGATTAAAGTTTGTTAAAGTGTTTCATGAACATTAATCAAAATTTTTTTAACTATTCAAGGTAAGTGTTACTGTTGGGCAAACTTAAATAATTATTTAGTAAAAATAAATAGTCGTATTTTTCGCAAGTTAATTAAACCTTATGTTTTTTAAAATACTCAGTGGGAGGAAAAAGATGTATACGATACGTCATATTTTCTCTCGTGTTTCTCTCTTAATGTTCACACTGTGAGACTCACACTTGGTCTCGAGGTGCCTTAGGAGCATCCCCCTTCGGATGGTGTTTGCATGGGTCAGTATCAAAGTAAATGGAGGTAGTGTTTATAGTAAGTGAGAAAGAGATGTGTGTCAACATGTCCTACGATCTCTTTCATCAGTTTGCAACATGAAATCCTTTTGCATGGCCTCGAGGCATCCTAGAAACGTTCCCCTTCAGATGGTTTGTGCATTAGGTCAATATCAAGGCAAACACCAGAAATGGATAGGATTGCTTTAGTTTTTTCCCCAATCTATTTTCCCCTTCGGTTGGCTCATTGGGCCAGAACTCTAGGGTCTAAAATGAAGGGTCACACTTACGAGAAATTGTTAAGCTAGTTAATGATTTCTTGACCAAAACAATAATGACTGATGGTTATAGAAATAAAAGTTATTCTGGTATAATAATTAGTTGAGAGCGACTCAGTTCAGTGAAGGGACAACTGACTACTCTTTGGTGGCTTTTGTCCTAAATCACTAAAGCATCATTGCAAAAGTCATATGTTAAATGGGATTCATTCAATTTTTGTTGAATTGGACTGGATGTTTTAGAGTTATGCTAAAATATAATGTAGATCAATTTGTTTCTTTTTCAGCAAAAATGTCAAATTATATTTTTCCGTTATTTACCTCTACTTGTTTGACCAATTTTATTTATACGATTTGGAAAGATTCAATTAAAACTTTTTCCGTGGTTAACGACCTCAACATCGTCTTGATTGAGGATTTTTCTCAAGTCCCAACCCTTGATGCAACACGAAATGTTCACTAGATTTTGGCAAAGGCTAATGATAAGGCCCGAATTTATATTTTGGCAAGCATACCTGATGTCTTAGCCAAAAGATTTGAGAGCATGGTCACTGTACATCATATCATGCAATCAATGCAAGAATTGTTTAAGCGAAAGTTCTCACAATTCATGCAAAGTGTGTTTAGTGACGATGAAATCAGTAATGTCAGCTCCCTCGATAAACGCCAGTCCGTATTGAATGTCAAGGGACAAATAAAGAAAGAGAATGTTGTCGAATCTAACGAAGTTAATCAACGAGGATTGTCCTCTGAGATGAAACATGGAGTTTATGATATGGGTTATGGAGCTGATCCCACTACTTTCCAGAAAAGGAAGAACTCCGAAGAAAATAAATCTGATTTATTTATCTTGGAGATGTACCTAGTAGAAAATGATAATTTTGTCTGGATAGTTGATTTAGGAGCTACTAATCACGTATGTTCTTTCTATCAAGGATTTAATTCCTGGAGACAATTGGTAGCTAGAGAGATGACTCTTAGAGTCGGTACTGGTGAGATCGTCTCAGTAGTTGTCGTAGGTAGGCTTAAGTTATTGGATGACGTATATGTAGTTCCTAATATCAAGAGTAACTTAATTTATGTTTCTTTTCTGATTAAACAAAAGTATTATCTATCCTTCTTTGAAAATAAAGTGTTTATTTTTAAGAATGGAATGAAGTTAGGCTTTGGTTCAATGGAAATTAACTTGTATGTACTAAGATCGTTAGTTACAAAAATCATGCTAAATATTGAAATGTTCAAAACAGAACTACAGTTAAAAGTGTTAAAAGACCGAGAATTTCTCCTAAAGAAAATGCCTACCTTTGGCATCTAAGGTTAGGTCACATTAATCTCAATATGATTGAGAGATTGGTGGAAAATGGACTTCTAAATCATTTAGAAGAAAACTCTTTACCTGTATGTGAGTCATGCCTTGAAGGCAAAATGACAAAACAACATCTTACTAAAAAAGATTATAGAGCCAAAGAGAGCTTGAAGCTTATACATTCAGATCTTTGTTGTCCGATGAATGTAAAAGCACGAGGAGGGTATGAATATTGCATCTCTTTCATAGATGATTATTCTAGATATGGGTATCTATACCTAATGCAACATAAGTCTGAAGCGCTTGAAAAGTTCAGGAAATACAAGACTGAGGTTGAAAACTTGTTAGGTAAAAAGATAAAAACACTACGATTTGATCGTGATGGAGAGTATATGGACTTAAGATTCCAGAACTATATGATAGAACATGGAACTACGTCCCAACTTTTAGCCCAGGTACACCTCAACAAAATGATGTATCGAAAAGGAGAAACATAACCTATGATGAGTTATGCTCAACTTCTTGACTCGTTTTGGGAGTATGCAGTAGAGACTTCTATTTACATTTTGAATGACATTCCCTCAAAAAGTGTTTGTGAAACACCTTTTGAGTTATGGAGATTTTGTAAAGGTAGTTTATGCCACTTCAGAACTTGGGGATGTCCAACCCATGTGCAAATGATAAATCCCAAAAAATTGGAACCTCGTTCAAAAGTATGCCTATTTATAGGTTACCCCAAGGAAACGAGAGGTAGGTACTTCTTTGATCTAAGTTAGAATAAAGTGGTTGTATCGACAAACGCTACCTTTTTGGAAGAAGACCACATGAGGGATCATAAACCATGAAGTAAAATTGTTTTAAGTGAAATTTCTAATGAAACTATTGAGACTTCAACAAGGGTTGTTGAATAGGTTGATACTGTTGGGGTTTGTGCCATAAAGTCTCATGTCCTGTAGTTTGTAAATAACTTTGTAAAAATGCTTGTGATGTATAATATATATGATATTTACTTCACTTCTTAACTTTACATATTTAGATGTTTTTTATTTTACCACAAACCAATAAACTTAATATCCTTGGTTGTCTTTATGTAACTTAAGCATGTATATAGTAACATACAAGTGGATTATGTCTTAAATGACAACAAAAATGGTTTGTAGTATATGGATATAGGAAGAAAACCTTATCCTAGTAACACTACGAACGCGGCCTGCTTTGTGGAATTGTTACAAGTGTTGTAACTTGTCACAGATGGTCTGATCCTGATCATTCGTGTAGGGGACATGCGAGTGGGGGTGTCCTATACAAAGAGTTTGTATAAGACCTGACCTCAAAGTATTAATGTTTTGCCATATAACTCTGTTCATGACTGAGACTTCACTTCACTAAGATGATCATTGGTAACATGACCTCAATCCTGAGTGAGTAAGGAACTTCTGCCATTGAGGGCGGTCCTTTGATTTGCATGGGTGCGAGTGGCCAGAGCGCTAACTCAAAGCTACCACTTTGAGGATTCGTCTGATTTGGGAGCTGGGAACTCAGCTTCACAAGATGGAGTTCACTCCTTCCCCGAAGTAGGGGTAAGTAGATAGATTGCTTTCTTAAGAGCTAATCCTAGGGCTTGAACAATTTGGCACCACACACCTTCTCATGGCCCGAGAGGTGTTCACACATAATAGGACTATGTTTTATTGTTCATTGGCCTGTTGTAATTACGAGCATCTGTGAAGGGTCATCGTATTAATGATTGGTTATATCCAATGGACATAGAAATATATCTATGGTAAGAAGAGTTCAATTGTCGGTCTTTAGTGGAATGTTTGGCAGTTAACGGATGGTGGATATCATGGCTAAAGAGTTTAGTCAGCTATACACATACCGTTGGAGCTTCGAGCCATAGGTTCATAAGGTCCCCTTGGTAGCTTGGATACAAGTTGAGAGTCAGTTTTTGGGTCAATTTGAAATGTTCAAATTGACAAGAGGGAGTTCGATTATATATGATAAAATTGAACTAGTTAATTATATATGATAATCAACTTTATGTATAAGATACATTAATTTGGAGGAAATTTGATATAAATATGATTTATATCTAATGGAGGAAAAATAGTATGATCAATATATGATATTAATTCATAAGTTATGAATATGATGCGATGATATTCATTGTCTATTAATTGGACGGTTAAAGGGGTAATAGGACGGCATCTCTTCTATTTTCATAACGGATGAGTAAGTTGAAAAATCACTTTGAGACGCTTAAATAGCTCACTGTGTGTTAAGCATGGTATGTGTGGACATTGTGTTGAAGAGTGTCATCGCTTAGAAAAACCTGTGCCTATACGATAATACTTGAACGATCGCTTGCCTATACGATAGTGTTGAGCAATCGCTAACGATTACAACCGCGCGTGCTATTTACTAAATGATCGTTTACCTTTTCCTAAGCGATCATTTAGCTCCTGATATTTACTAAACGATTGTATAGACGATCGCTTAGTTTTTCCTATACGATCGTTTAGACGATCGCTTACCTTTTCCTACACAATCGTATACTTTCACCTAAACGATCAAGTATTTTTCTATATGATAAACGAGCCTATCTCCCACTTGCTTGATCATTGTATACGATCTTCCTTCCTCCTTCCCTCTTCCAAATTCAAACAAAGCCCACCCTTTGGATTCTCACTCCAAGAATACTGAGGGCCCTGAGTGGTGGTGTCATCCTCATTTTCTTCTGTTCGTGTGGAGACTGTTCGAGATTGACGATTGAATTTTGCTTAGCAATAGCTTAACGTCTCAGCAAAAGCGAGATTTACTGTAAAGAATAAGTCTTCAACTGGTATGATCTCTCGATAGCTTATTTATTTTTCTTTTAAGCATGTTAATAATTTAGCATTATGAATGCATATTAGTATGTTTGAATGTATATGTAGAAATTTTGTCACAATAAATTGGAAAGATCTGCTTCCGCTCGTAGGTACTCTTGAATAAGAGTTCCTTTAGATACATCAACAAGAGTTGTTGATGTCGATTCATCTAGTCATTTACATCCATCTCAAGAGTTGAGATTGCCTCGACATAGTGGGAGGGTTATGAACCTACCTATACGTTACATGGGTTTCACAGAAGCCCAAGACATCATAGTTGATGATGGTGTTGAGGATCCATTGTCTTATAAACAAACAATAGAAGATGTTGATACGGATGAATGGATTAGAGCCATGAATCAAGAAATGGAGTCTATGTACTTCAATTCTGTTTGGGAGCTTGTAGTCAACCTGATGGGGTAAAACCTATAGGTTGTAAGTGGATCTACAAGAGAAAAAAAAAGTATAGATGGAAAGGTACAGATCTTTAAAGCTACACTTGTGGCAAAGGGTTATACCAAAGTTGAAGGAGTGGATTATGATGAAACTTTCTCACCTATTGTCATGTTAAAGTCTATTAGAATTTTCTTGTCCATAGCCACATACTATGACTATGAAATATGGCAAATAGACATCTAGACTATCTTTTTGAATGGTAATCTTGAAGAGATCATCTACATAAATCAACTAGAAGGATTTATTGAACAAGATCAAGAGCAAAAGGTTTGCAAGCTTAATTGGTCAATTTATGGGCTGAAACAAGCATTTCGATCTTGGAATATAAAATTTGATACTGCAATAAAATCCTATGGCTTTGATTAGAATGTTGATGAGCCTTGTGTTTACAAGAAAATCATCAACTCAATAGCTTTCCTCATGTTGTATTTGGATGATATTTTACTTATTAGGAATAATGTAGGTCTTCTGACTGATGTAAAGAAATGGTTGGTTGCCCAATTCCAAATGAAATATTTAGGAGAGATGCAGTTTATTCTAGGGATTGTAAGAATAAAAGATTGGCCTTGTCTCAAGCATCGTATATTGACAAGATGCTTGTCAGCTATTTGATGCACATTTCCAAGAAGAGCTTATTACCTTTCAAGAATGGAATTGTATCGTCTAAGGAGCAGTGTCCTAAGACTCCTCAAGAGGTTGAGGCAATGAGAAGAATTACCTATGCATCGACTGATAGTAGCCTTATGAATGTTATGGACCAGATTTGACATTTGCTATACAGTAGGGATTGTTAGTCGATATCAATCCAGTCTAGGATTAGATCACTAGACAACGGTAAAAAATAATCCTCAAGTACCTTTGGAGAACGAGGGACTATATGCTTGGGTGTGGAGATAAAGATTTGATCCTTACAAGATACATGGACTCTAACTTTCAAACTGATTAGGATTCTGGGAAATCCACATCAGGATTAGTGTTTACTCTAAATAGAGGAGCTATAGTTTGGCGAAACATCAAGTAAGGTTGCATCATAGACTCCACTATAGAAGTCGAATACGTAGCTACTTGTGAAGTTGTTCCAAATATGTCTTTACCCGTCACACTTTATTGTGATAACAATAGTGTTGTGAAAAAAATCTAAAGAACCTAGGAGTCATCAAAGAGGCAAACACATAGAGAGGAAATATCATATTCAGGAGATTGTGCATCGAGGTGATATGATTGTCATGAAGATTTCTTTGGAGCAAACATTGTTGATCCGTTTACAAAGGCTCTCACGACTTAAGTGTTCAATGGTCATCTAGAAAGTCTAGGTCTATGGGATATTGATGCTTGATTTTATGAAGTGGAAATGTGGATGCTATGCATTGATGGAATTGCGTTGTGCACTCAAGTTTCCCCAGCGGAATCCAAATGTAAATTTCTCTAAGTTTCCTGGTAAGTCCAGGGTCGAACACAGGGACTTTTGAAAACAAATTGTGTTGGTAATTTTTATGAAGAACTTTGCGGTAACTGGATAAATAATTTGTTGGTTTGTTGTTGATTGCGTTGATGAGAAAATAAATAAATGCGGCGGCTTTGAGAAAAGGCAGTTGTGTGATAGATGTAATGAGTATGCGATGAATGGGTTAAGAAAATCTTTAGCTAGCGTTACTTGGGAATGCGTCAGACTATGCGATCATGTTACAACCATACACAGAAAGTCATTTTCCAATGTAAATGCGATGCTCCTAAGTCTAGGACGCATGTGTTGAATGCAAAAGTTTCCATAGAGCTTATTCCTAAGTCTCTACTTTTGTCCTATGCGATGATGCAAAATGCATAAAGGCAAGCTGACTGCATACAATCATATCCTATCTTTAGGATGCATGCGATGCGTTAATAACAAATAATGCTCATTCCTAAGCGCATTCTCTTGTATTATGTGTTCTAATCTGACTCTCCCGAGCCTAGATTATAACTTGATCTTTCCAAGTCTAGATCCTGTCCTTAGACTACCCTCCCGAGCATCTCTAATGGACGAATGAAGCATGCATAATACAAGATAATCGCAAAGAATGAAGATTCCTTAGTTGTGCTAGCTAAATGCTTCTACACCCATTCAACTGATTTAGCTACTCATACGTGAATAACAGAGAGTGAACAGATATAGAGAAGGAAATTCCATTTTTATAAATGAGTTGAGTACAAAATGACAATGGAAGTTAAAGGTAGAGAGCCTGGTATCAATTCCTTGTTGACCGAGGCTTTTACACTGAAATCTCTATTCTGTTCTAAAGATGTTCCCGCTTCCGCAGGCATCGGCCCTCTATCTTTGAAGCTTCTGGCGCTCTCCCAAGCTTACCGGAACGATCTGTTGGTACAACTTCTTCCCTCGCGCCAGCCTTAAAATGAAAGAAAACTAAAAACAAAAGCGTGCGAACTGAAGTAAGAAATCTCTAACTGCTGAACCGGTTACCCCTTCTCTGAAGAATGCCCTTGGTATTTATAAAGTATCCATGGTGAAAGGCGGCTTCTCTCTCTTCATGGGATGGTATTAATTCCTGACTTATGTGCCAAATAATTGCCACCAAAAAGCTGAATGTACTTTGTGACCGTTATCGGCTGTCAATTTAATTCGGATGTGACTATCATCAGCTTTCTGTCCCATCGCGATTGATTAGCCTTTCACCCGGATGTGTCCACCATATTGCGCTGACCAAGTTGCGGCGATTCTTCTTAGGCGAGTGTTTGCGAGCTCGATCAACGTAAAGCCTTGCAATGAAGTTGCGCTCGATCAATGATTTCTTATGATCACAATTTTTGCATTGCGTTAACGCATATTCTACACAAAAATACAAAAATCAACGGTTCTAATATGATGAATGCATGTGACCGCAATATTATGAAAATGATGCTTAATGGACGCAAGTTAACATATTTCATCAACGCAATCCAACATTGTTTAAGAACTTAGCACAATGATAACGTGCATTTCTTCCTGTTATCAGATATGCAGCATATTGTCTAGGGCAAGTGGAAGATATTACTGAGGTATAGTGTATGCCCTAGTTTATTGTATTTTGTACATTTGTCTCCTTAAGCGCTTTAGGACAAGTGGGAGATTTTTGTGATTAGTGTCCTAAATCTCTCTTGTATTCTCGTAGTTTGTAAACTCTATATAAACAAATTGTTATTAATAAAATAATTGTTATTTTATGAGATACTCACAATCTAATGAACTAAGATCCTAGGTTATTTTATGTAATTTAAACATGTATCTAGAGACATACAAGCGGATCATGTTTAAATGATAACCTAAACAGTCTGTAGTAGATGGATAAGGATGGGCACCTTACCTTGGTGACACTATGGATACGGTCCACTTTGTAGATGTTACAAGTGTTGTAAAGTGCTACAAATGACATGTGAGCGGAGGTATCCAATACAAAGAATTTGTATAAGACGGTACCACAAAATATTTAGTCTCATTGTATAACGTCGTTAATCGTAGAGACTTACTTTTCACCAGGATGACCATAGGTGACTATTGGGATTGGTGTCCTAATTCTCCCAGAGTCTCGTTGTTTTATAAAGATACATATTGATTAATGAATAAAATAAGTGTTATTTAATTCTAGCATTTACTCATATCCAATAAACAAAGCTCTTTGGTTATCTTATGTGAACTTAAGCATGTATATGTGATATACAAGTGGATCATGCCTTAAGAAAGAGAGAAGAATATAATACAATAATATGCTTAAGTTCACATAAGATAACCAAGGAGCTTTTTTTTATTGGATATGAGTAAATGCCAAGAATTAAATAACACTTATTTTTTATTCATTAAACAATGTGTATCTTTACAAAACAACGAGACTCTCGGGAGAATTAGGACACCAATTCCCAACATGATCCTGGTAACACTACGGATACGACCCACTTTGTGTAAGGGTTTGCAAGTGTTGTAAACTACTACAGATGGTTAATCCTGCCATTCATGTGGAGACGTGCGAGCGAGGGTGTCCTATAACAAAGAGTTTGTATAATACCTGGACCACGAGATGACTAGACTCTGTATAATAACACATTGATACTAGAGACTTGCATCTCACCTAAACGACCATAGGTGACAC
>NC_052349.1:20869664-20992016 GCF_009727055.1 Benincasa hispida | reverse complement strand
GACCTCAATCTTGAGTGTTTTGGGAACTCTTGCCTTTAAGGGCGGTCCTTTGATTAGTATGGGTGAGAGTGGCCTATTGCCAACTCAACATGCCTACCTTTTTGGGGACTTATCTGATCTAGAAGCTGGGAACTCAATCCACGAGATGGAATTCACCTCTTTCACGAAGCAGGGATAAGTAGAGAGATTTCTCCCTTAAGGGCTGATTCTGGGGCTTGAACATAGTGGTCACGGCTTCTCTTTGGAAGAGAAGACTCAGTCATAGGACTATGAATTATGTTCATTAGAGGGATCAGTGGTACTTAAGGAAATAGATGTAACTATAGGGGCATAACGGTTATTGGCCCAGCTGTACTTACGAGCGATCTGTGAAAGGTTGTTGCACTGCTGATTGGTTAAGATGGACACATTATATATCTGTGGTAAGGAAAGTTCGGTTGTCGGTCTTTAGTGGAGTGTCTGGCAATTAACAAATGGTGGATCCCGTGACTAAAGAGTTTAGTCAGTTATTCACGTACCGTTGGAGCTTCGAGCTACAGGTCCATAAGGTCACCTTGGTAGTTCAATGGATTCAGTTGAGGATCAGTTCTTGGTGTTGATTTGAAACGTTCAAATTGACAAGAGATATTTTGGTTATATATGATATAATCGGTATGATGTATGAGATACATCTAGTGGAGGATTGATGTAAATGAGATTTACATTAAGTACCATGGAATAGCAAAAGAACTATGGTTTATATGTTTTATGAGATGAAATATTAAAATTATAGGTTATAAATATAGTATGATAAGTTGGTTATCATTTATATTTATAATAATATTAATTATTGGATAATTAATTCTTTTTCTTTAATAACTAATTGAGTGGGTGGTTATTGGATTCATGGTAACTGTGAGATAAAAAGAAAATGGTTTTCCTAATTTTAGTAAGATTTACAAACTGTTGAAAAGTTTTCATAAATTTTTTTTGAGATTTCTCTCGGCGAAAAAGGATCTCACAGAGTTGTCAGGTAAATATGGATTTACTAAACGACAGCTTGGGCGAGCTAAACGATCATGCAATGGGAGTTAAATGATCGTACAATATTTACCAAACGATTACATAGTTTTTGCTAGATGATCACTTGCCCAAAGTAAACGATCATGTAGTGTCTGTAGACGACAGACCAAGCTAAGTGATGAGTTAAATGATCGCATAGCTTTTGCTAGACGATCGTTTAGTTTTAGCTAAACGATTGGGCATCGACCTATACGATAGGTCTCCGCCATCTCCCACTTGCCCAGTCGTGTACACGATTGGTGTTTCTTCCTTCATCTGCCTCATACCAGGTCCGATCAGTGCCCACCCTCTAGATTATCACACCAAGAATACCAAGGTAGCTTTGTTGGTGGTATCATACTCAACTCGACATCGTCGAGGTGCTGTGGAGGTCGTTTGTGTTGTTGCTGAGGACTTTATGGTCGATGCGATCGTTGAGGACGAACGCGAAGTGTTTGTGCTGTGTTGCGGTCGTGTAGATCGAGCGTTCGAGGTTGCTGTTGTTCGAGCAGTCGTGCACAAAGGAGCGTGGAGACGCATCTTCAAATGTTCGTAGAGTATTCTCTTTGTTCATTTGAGTTTTCATGTTGTAATTTCTATATCAATTGCATAACCGCTTGTTTTGTAGACGACTGTAATATGTGATGTTCATTCATGATTGTGATTTGGAATAATCTTATTTCCGCTGCTCAAGGAAATCTTGAATCCGATTTCTTTCAGTGACATGACTTAAATCCTGAGTGAGATGTGAACTCCTACCTATGAAGGCAGTCCTTTGATTTGTATGGGTGAGAGTGGCCAGATCATCAACTTAATATGCCTACTATTTTGGGGATTTGTTTGATTAGGGAGTTGGGAACACAACTACACAAGATGGAATTCGCTCCTTCCCTAATGTTGGGGTAAGTAGATAAATTGCTCCCTTAAGGGCTGATTCTGGGGCTTGAACAATGTAGTCACACCCTCTCTTGACCCGAGAGAAATTTGGTTATAGTTGGACTATGACTTATTGTTCATTAGAGGAATCAGTGGTACTTAAGGAGTTAAATGTAACTATAGGGGTAAAATGGTACTTTTAGCCCAACTACACTTACGAGCAATTTGTGAAGGGTCATCGCGTTGTTGACTAGTTATATCTAATGGACACAGAAATATATCTGTAGTGCGAAGAGTGTAGTTGTCAGTCTTTAGTGGAGTGACCGGTAATTAATGGATGTTTGGGTAATTTAATTAAAGAGTATAATTAATTATTCAAGTACCATTGGAGCTTCAATCTATAGGTCCATAAGGTCTCTTCTATAGCTCAACAAGGATTATTGATAATTAATTTTGGATTAATTTGAATTGTTCAAATTAATTGAGGGAATTAATTATATGTGATATAATTAATTAAATTAATTATATGTTATATAATTAATATAATGTATTCGATACATTATAATATAAAATTTATTTTGAGAGGAATTAAATATTTGAATGTGATTCAAATTTTAATTATATGGATGAGATTCATATAATTATATTTATTATAAATATGATTTATATTAAATGTCATGTATTATTGAGAGAAATAAAACTATAGGTTATATTATATTTGATACAATATAATAATTATAGGTTATATATTATATTTGATATAATATATAGTTATATACATAATAAATTAATTATTATTAATTAAATTAAATTTA
Organism: Benincasa hispida; assembly: GCF_009727055.1. Classification (NCBI taxonomy): domain Eukaryota; kingdom Viridiplantae; phylum Streptophyta; class Magnoliopsida; order Cucurbitales; family Cucurbitaceae; genus Benincasa; species Benincasa hispida. The sequence goes on along the minus strand of NC_052349.1, from coordinate 20,989,284 downwards.
TTTATTATTATTAATTTAATTTAATTTATTTATTATTATTAATTTATTTTAATTTATTTTAATTTTAATTTTAATTTCATTTTAAAATTAAAGGGAGGGAGATACAACTCCCTCCCCTTAATTTCCTCTCCATCAATCATCTGGCAGAAGAGATGGGGAGTTCGGTTTTTGGGGTATCCATCGTCTTCTTCACGGTTAGGAAGCTCTCCGTGTTTTTTTCTCTGAAAAATCTCCTAAGAACACATAGAAGGAAAAAGGGTTTTCTTCTCCCTCTCAAATTCTCTCCCTTTTCCCAAAATTCAGAGCCCACAACTCTTGGATTCTTATTCCAAGAGATTACAGAGGTTGACCTCTTGGTAGTGGCCATTTGGTATTTCATCTTTGGAGATTAAAGTGTCCGTGATCGGATTGAGGGATTGCATGAAGAATTTTTTGGCTTCAAGGGTAAGTTGTTCTTCTTTCTAATTCCCTTCTTAGCATGTTGTAATTTTCTTATTATAATGCATAAATGTTTTATTCTGTAAATTTCAATTCTGTGTAAAATTATAAAATTGGGACGATCCCCTTCTGTTGCGAAATTTCACCATTCCTTCAAGAGGTTAGTATAAATATATGATATTTATGATAATTAATTAAATGTATATTAAATAGGATTTAATATATGGTCATTTGACTAATGTGTCAATTAATCAAATAATAGTTATTTAATTAATTAGCACTAAGCCCATGTTTGGTTGGTGGGCTTTGTTTATGGGTTGTTTTGTTGGAGGAAAAAAAGGATGGGAATGGGAATAGGCTTACAAAGCCCATGTTTGGTTGGTGGGCTTTGTTTATTTATCTTGGAAAGGGCATTTCCCAGGCATCTTTTAGCCACACAAGTGAAGGAATTACATATACAGTGTGGGTTTTCACTTCTTCTTCCCCTTCCTACTACCATATAAATGCTTATTTTGTCTATGTTTAGTATTTGTACTTTGATATTGGTTATATTTGATTTTTGGAATAAAATATAGTGCAGCGACTTAAGGTTGTTTTTAATAATTGCATAATAAAAATAAAACTACACAAATTAATTATTTAAAATCAATTAAGGCAAGTTTTTTTTATTAGTTATATGCTTTATAATTGCACAAAATTTTGAAAGTGATCACACAATTTAAACAAAAATAACATTTACTTGGGTGATCTAATAATATTTCCATGCAACACAAAACATATGTATTACTTATTCTCAGGAAAAGTTGATAACATTTCCTACACAACCAAACATAATTATCCTTAATTCCCACACATACTATTCCCAGACATTGTTTTACCATACACAACCAAACATAGTCATCCTTGATTCCCAGTAATTTTATTCCCAAACATATAATTCCCAAGTATCCGTAATTCCTCGTCATTGAGAAAACTTCAATCCAAATGACCCCTAAGGGTATAAAGGGATTAACCATTCTCCATATAAATATATCCTTATAGCCTATTTAGGGCAAGGGTTTTTGTTCACACACATAAAAATAAAATTAAAAAAAAAGCTTTCAAGCCTCCACCTTCTCTCTAACTTCTCTCTAAAATTTTCTATCATTTTTCCTCCTCAAAAATTCTTGAAGACCATTTTTCCTAATTCTTTGGAATCCTACAGAATAACAAGGTAACTTTGTTAGTAGTGTCTTTCATTGGAGAAGTACGAGATCGTCAATAAAGGTGGAAGATGAAAGCTAGAAGAATCAACAAAGGTGAGTTTTGATTTCTTCTTTTCTTCCTCTTTTCTAGCATGCTTATAGTTTTGTTTGATAGTTTATCCTACAAATGCATGTTTCATTTTACTCTTTTTGTTTCCATAAAAATTGAATGTCTAAATGCAAGTCATTCACACGCTTCCACCGGAAATCTCCTTCATATAAGTGATAGTGCAACTTTCAATTTAACAAAATCAAAAGGAGAAGCATGAAATGATGGGCTACGTGTGGCCGTTTTAGTCATTTATCAATATTACTATCACTGATAGTTGTTATAAGTGATATCTAGCACTAATCTTAGGTCATATCCCTAATATATTTATTTTTATACTAATTTTTAATTATTTTAGACCCAATTGCTATTTGTATAGCCAATCCTTATGATTTCAATTCTAACTTAATATTCACTACTCAAAACTCCTATATAGGCCTTTAAAGTTTTTTTCACCACATCTCTATAATGTTACTCCTCTCTTTATCAAAGATTCTAAGTATCTTTGATAAAAGAGAAATATTTTTTATCAATGCCCCGCGTTAAAAATTTGTCTACATCAAATGTAAAAAGTTAATTAATAAATAAATAAGTGAACAAAGATATTGTCTTCAAAAATAGATTTCTAACTTCTTTGAGTACCATGGATACAATAATCACTTAATTTTATTTAGAGAACTCAATTAACATGGAGAATCAAACAAAAATAAGAAATTAAGGCCTCCTTCGTTAACCACATTTTTTATTTTTTATTTTTGAAAATTAAATCGATTACTCTCCATTTCTTATAGTGATTTGCATACTTTTTAAAAGCTAGGTTTTTAGGCCTTATTTGATAATCATTTGGTTTTTTTTGTTTTTGTTTTTAAAAATTAAATCTATTTCATCAACATTTCTTACAATGATATGCATATTTCTTAAGTACAATAGTTGAATTCTTAACCAAATTCCAAATTCCAAAAACAACTTGTCGAAAGCTATTTTTTCTAGTTCTCAAAATTTGACTTGGTTTTTAATCCATTGGTGAAGAGTAGATAATAAAGAAGAAATTTGGAAGTTAAAGTAGTGTCCATAGGCTTAATTTTCAAAAATAAAAAACAAAATGGTTATCAAATGGGTCTTAGCTTTCAAATTTTGGCTTGATTTTTTAAACTATTGGCAAAAAATAGATAACAAAGGAAGAAATTTGGAGGAAAAATGGTTGTTTATAGGCTTAATTTTTAAAAATAAAAAATAAAAACAAAATAGTTACCGAATCGGGACGTAAGTTAATGAGAAAATCTATGGAAGAACGGTCACAACTGGTACTTGATTTCACCAACTAAAATTATGAATCAATTAAGTAATTATTAGAGATTGAACGAACTATCAACTCTATATATGTCGGCTTTATTCATGGTTTCTTTATGATCTTCATTCATTGATAAATAGCCTGATAATTTCTCTCCAAATATCTCATAACATCTTTTACTTTGTCTCCATTGTTATAATTCTTGCAAAATAACTATCCATGGGCATAATCTTTGTATAATTAACACAAAATTAAGCTAACAAAAATCAATTGAATTATACCATAACCCAAAAAAGGGTGCTATTCAGGACATCATATGGAAATTTAGACCTCTAACCTCTCATAAGCCCAATTTTGTTTGTGTTCACTAAAAGATCACTTTATACCATTTGAGATGGTTATCTTACCTATTTACTTGTGATACTTTCATCATCTAACTAAATGAGACTTTGATTATATTCTCAATGATCCTCTCCTTGAACAAAGTGTACCATCGAGCCTCCTTCAAATAGTCATCTATGATCTCCACCAGGATTCTACTGATCGATATGGTGAAGTCAGAGATACATGACTCCTAATACCATTTGATAGCTAGGGATAACGATCATCCAATTATCTCTACAATTATATGATGTTGTCCACTTTAGACATATATAAGACCTTCATGATTTTGTTTTTGGGTTCACCAAAAAGACCTGATCATATCATTGGAAAGAATTGACGTCACTTATCCATATGATCTTCCGCTTATATCTTGTCAATGGGGTAAGTTAATTTTGGTCACATTTCTAACAAGGTAGTGCTTTAATTTGTTATAGTGATTTAATTAGGTGAGTGATTATGTTCATAATGTATGTGTATATATATGAAAGAATATATATATAACATTTACTTAGACCAAGTACAGAACATGCATGTTTTGTTAATCATATTTGTCCATGTTTTCATGCTTCTAATTAGGTTTATTTGCATGCTTACCCAAACACAATCTTTATTGTATCTTAGAAAATTTACCACAAAAAATGCACCAAATAGCATATCCCAAAGCTTCTTCAAGAGTCAACAAAATTGTGCACTCAAGTGTGGGTACATCTTCAAATTTGCTGCACAAAATCAACTTTCACATATGGCCAACCCTTTCTTGTCAAAGGACATGGCCAAAAAAGTTTAATATTCTTATATGGTTGCACCAAGCACATTGAACTTTGTAACCATAATTTTGTCAGTGAAAACATCTTTATTTTGTCAACTTTTTCACATTATGAAAGTTTCTTTCTTCAACTTCCTTAATTTTTGCAATTTTTTAAAGAAAGAAAAAACTAAGTGAGAGTTCACTCACAAGATAAAACCCCACTTTTAGTTTAGAGAACTAATAAGCAAATTAAACCAACACTCATCAAAATGGTCAAGTGGTTGGTTTTTTTGTAATTTACACCTCATCAGCTTGGTTTAAATCACAACAGGTTGCCTTATTAAGCTTCATATTTGTATATTTTAGCATTATACCCCAAAACAAATACTACATTTTACACTATTATTAAGAAAAAAATACACATATATATTAACAAAATATATATAGCAATATAAAGCCCTTCATTCAAACTTAAAAGATATGTTTCTCTAATTTTATGGTTAAAAAAATCAAATATTTATATTAAAAAAACAAATATTTGTTAAATATCATGTTGACTATCCTTTTATATATACATCAAAGTAATGTTAATATGTAACTATAGAATCTAAATTTTTTTAAAAAAATCATTAATATATTTATATATGTTATAATAAAATTGAAGCCCACACATAGAAAAAACAAACTATGGAATTTGATGAATGTGAAACTTTTGGTGTAAAATCCTTTTATTATTATTATTATTATTAATTTTTCTGTTTGATTTTGCAAGTCAAGTTCCCAAGTCCCCATCGGTGAAGATTCGTATAAAACTCCCGCCCCTAAAGAAATTAAAAAAAATAAATAAATAAAAAATATCTGAAATGGCTCAATCTATAAGCAAGAGCCACATTTATATATACATTTAAAAGCTTTGCTTGCAATACCAAACATGCTTCAAAATACCCTCCAACTCTTTGGGGTCGATATTCCGATACTATAACCCTGTTAAATAATATATGTATCAAATATTATATCTATATCGTAACTAATCTTTCAACTAGTTCTAAAAAAGCTACATTTTTTAGGTTCCTTTGTGACTTAACATGCAACCTATGACATACAAAACTTTATATTTTAACCTTTTAAATTCAAAATTTTCGATGAGGATAAGAGATGGAACGACTTTAAGTGTTGTATTTCGTTGCTGTTTCATATATAATATTATGTCATTTTTCCTTCGAGTTTTTAATATTGCAATGGAAGAAGAAAAACCCTAACCCTAAAGTTGAAATGGATGCATGATGTGAAGTAGTCAGAGTGAATGAAAGGAAAGGATGAAGAATATTGAGCTAAAACGACATGATCATATTATATTATCCCATAATAGACAACTTGGTTTTAATATGCTAATTAAGATTATTTTACAAAGAATATAATAATATAACTCATTAATAAAGCACAGCTAATACTAATATAATCCATCTTTAAAACGCTTGAAAGAGAGAAAGCGCTTCATAATCATGAGATGACGAATCTACTCAAAAAAAAAAAAACGATGGAAAATGGCTGATTCTGAATTCTTAATTTAAACGTACCAAAATTAAGAGAGAATTAATTCAAATAATTCATCCATTTTGCTCATCTTTTGGTTCCTTCCTCATTTGCAATGGCACCAAGTCTTGGAGAAGCCCATGGTCTCGGACCAAGGAAGCTTGAGACGACGGTGGCGGTGATGGTGGTGTGAAGGAAGTAGGAGGAGGAGGATGGGGACTCACAGCCGCCACCGACGAGTTGATTGTTAGAAATGGCGGTGGTGGAGAGCTATACATGAATGGTTGTTGGGGAGTGTTGTGTTGGAATAAAAGTCTGGTGGCGGTGGTGTCGTGATCGACGATGAGGCTGTTGTTGGTGGATTCCGGTAGAACTCTGATACTCCCTCGCGGCATTACCGGACTTTGATGAGTGTGTTGGCCTTCATACGTCGTAACGACTATCGAATGGTCGTCCGACGATCGCTCTACTCTCTTCTTCACAACGCACCCTGCTGTTGTACAACGATAATAGCTTCTGTTTTACAAGTATAACATTTTCATTAGTACAATACTCAAATCGTTTAAAGTGAAAAATATCATATTATTGTGAAAATATGAAGAAGATAGACCTGGGATAAGGGCTGTTCTTCACGGCTTTTTGACCGTACTTTCGCCACCGGTAACCATCATCGAGATGATCAATATCACTCTTTGTCATGAAAGCAAATCTGGGTTCTCTTTTCTTCTTCTGGTTCTTCTTGTTTGGCTTCAACCTAAACCCAAGACAACAACACTATTTAATTTTTTTTAAAAAAAAAAAAATCCACTTTTTCCATTTCTTTTTGTCCAAAAAGAGAGAAAGAAAGAGGAAAGAATCATGAAGCTCAAATTTACACCAATAATTCAAATCAACAAAAATCATATGCCTTTTCCCCATAATTTCCTCATCATCAACCAAACAAAGATCTAAAAATATATAGAATATAAGTACAACCAATATCTTTCCATTAAAATAAACTCAGATCCAAAGCAGCCAATATCATATCATTCTAAAATATCTAAATCCAAAATTCAAAATGGAATCAATAATAATAATTAATCACTTACACTTTAGAAGAAGAAGACTTATCAGTGTTGTTGTTGATCTTGTCAACTTCTTCAATGGCAGCAGCAGCTTCATTGGAGGAGGAAGAAACAGAGGAAGAATTAGGAGTGGTCGGAGCATTGACGACCTCGGAGGATTCCGGCACAGTGGAGGCCGGTGAGGAAAGTGGCGGAGCCGCCGTAGAAAGCAAATCGAAGAAAGAAGAAGAATAAGTATTATTGTTGTTGTTGTAAAAATCATGGATTTCAACTCCACTACTAAATAAGTCAAAGGAATTAGAAGAACAAGAAGCAGCAGCAACAGCAGCTTTATGGTCATGATCATCACATGACATGTCGAAAATACTAGAAAAAGAATCAAAACTAGACGCCGGAAACTCATCGGAAAACACCGCCGGAGAGTAAAGTCCGGCAGAATTATAATCAAACCCCATCATTGAGTCTTCTTCAAATTTCTTTTCCATTGGGATGGATCGGAGGATTTTTTTTTTCTTTTTTCACACATAACAAATATATTCTTTTGTTGTTGAGAGAGTGTAAGGAAAAAAAAAAAAAAAGAAAGTGAAATTGGGATTTTGGAGAACAGCTTGGGGTGTAAGTTTTCCCACCTAGGATGGTGACCGACAGGTGCCGGTAAACGATGGGCATAGAAACAAGAGTGATTGGATCGGTGTTCGCAATAAATGACAGAGGACTGGCGAAAAGGGTGACTTCTGAAACGCGGAGTTTTGACCGGTTAACCGGTTCCAGTGTAAACGAGATTCTTAATGGCCGCGTACACGTAGGCAAACAAAAAAACAATGGACTTTTTTATTCTTTATTTTTTTTTTCTTAAATATATCTAATTTACGATCATGTTATTTCGTGTGTGGGTTGATCCATGCTGTAAAATATTTATATTTATTTATTATACTTTTTTAAATAATTATGTATTACTTATCGATCCATGTATATTCTTTTTCATTTTCTTGTTTTAGGAAAGTTTTGGTTGCATTAACTATTAAACTATTCTTATAAAAAAAATAAAAACAAAAACTATTAAACTATGTTTTTTAAAGGGGTCTTTTTAAATATAAAAAAATATTTAAAAATATTTACATTTTATAGTAAAATGTTTTAAAAGGATAAACACTTTTGGAACATTTTTCAATAAAGTGTAAATATTATTATGATTTTTCTATTTAAAAGAATTTTCTTTTTCTAAAATATCGTTTTGGCCACTTATTTAATTTTAATAAATATATTCTTAAATAGTTAATTTTAGAATCTACATATTAGTTAACCACTTATTTGGGATATTTTAAACGAATTGTTTCTATTTTTATTTAAAAGTCGCATCACATGATGTATAAATTCACTATGAAATTGTTTTAAAAAATTCACTTGGAAAAATATTCTAACAAGTAGGAGGGAAAACAAAATTGTAGATGTTAGTTTAATAGTGGATTTGAAATAACTTGAAAAAAGTACTTTCTAAATTAAATTTACCTTTTTAGAAGTGTTTTTGGGAAAATTAATAACTTCTAGAGTGTTTAGTATGATTTAAAATAAGCAAAAGTGTTCCTTTAAAAAAAAAAAAAAAAAAAAAAAAAATCTAACTAAATAAAAAAGCACTTGAATTAAATTAAAACTCATTTTTTGACCATCTATATCTTTACAAAAAAGTTTCTTATAAAATAGTTTTAAAATTCACCAAAGTTCTTGAAGTGCTTTTCATTATTAATATTTGTGAAAATAAAACACAATTCTGATTATTTAAAAACATTCATAAGCTACTAACCACACTTGAAAACATTAACGTTTCCATTGATACTCATACAAAAATTGATTTTGTTTAAAATGAATTTTTATTTTTCAAAAAAACCTTATTAATGTAACACAATAACGAAAAACGTGCATATGCACATAAATCATTAAAACATAATTTTATTATTTTAAAAAAAAAATGATTACAACATAATTTATAATCAATCGGAGTGACTTACCGTATTGTCACACCACCAAAATGAGGTTAGGATGTAGGGTAGTTAAAAAAAAATTATATCTAAACTTATAGAATAATTATGGAAATGAGGATCGAGCTTTCGATTTTAAGAGATGGAATATTTTTTAATTACCACTGGATTAATCTTAAATTAACGATCTAACTATGGTTATGTTTATATAATAATTTAGGATTTTGAACTAATATATATCTAAGTTATGAATAAAAACAAACAACCGTTGAAAATTTTCGAAAAATTATATCGAGAGATGGTATAAATACTCAAATAAATTCTTTTTAACCTAATCTTATTTCAGAAAGTGTACAAAATACAATTGGAAGACCCAATTAATTGATAATCCATAAACCAATAATGGGGAAAATAGTGTAATTAATAAAGTGTAATAACTTTTTTGTTATAGTCTAAAATAATTGTGATAACCTAGTAATAGGGTGATTTAACTTTATTTTGAATAGTCTTGTAGATTCTACCTAATCTATTTCAATCATTTTTATTCTTTACTCAACCTAAAAATGCTTCCCCGTAGAATGAGCTTTCTAAATCATGTATTTATTCCTTAATTAAAAAAAATTAAATACGCTCTCCCACTTAAATAAGAAAACGATAATATGGAATCGAAAATTTTGATTCGTATTCCAATTTTTGTGAACCATACGTATACTTAAAATTTAAGAATAAAAATCAATTATTTTTTATTTTAAAAAATAAGTTATATATGGACACAATAACTTGTGTTATTTTTTAAAAGAATCAAATAATTGATATTACATTGTCGACTCAAGAATTAAAAGTTTAAATTCTCATCTTCAAATACTATTGAAATAAATAAAGTTTGTATTTTAATTCTAATATTTTAGTTCTATTATATTTTATGATTTTTTTAAAGTTGTGTGGATTTTGGGATTAGAATAAAATTGAATTTATTTAGATAAATAGAAAAGAACAAAGAAAAATCACAATAATAATCGAAAGATTTTCAAAAATAAAAAAATTATTTAAAATTTAATCAGTGTATACTTTTATCATTTTTATCACTGATAGACATTGATAGTTTTCTATTAGTCTCTATCAATGATAACATTCTATTAGTTTCTATATTAATAGATGTTGACAGAAGTTTGTCATTTTTTTTTTTTTTTAATTTCTATAAATAGGTTGACATAAGTGAAAATTTCTTAATTTTCATATTAAAAAGGACTTGGAGGGCCATAACCATAGGGGGAGAGGATTTGGCACGTGCGGTGTGGCTCTATGGAGGTGTTTCTTTCAGTGCCATTTGAAAAAAGTAAAAATAATAATTTCAAAAAAGGAAAGATAATTAATATATTTGGTAACTAATTAAAGGGTGTTAATTAGATGGTCCTGTTCCGAGGAAGTGGGCCTTTGCCTAAAAATCCATGGCCCACAACTTTTCCACTAGGTTTTAGTGCCTAAAATTACATTTATACCCCCATCAAATAGGATTGTATTACATCTTTTCTAAAAGAGAAAAGAAATTAACAATTCAGCTATATTTTTATTTAAACTTTTAGAATTTTTTAAATTGGAAAAAGAAATGTCAATGTGAAATGTTTTTCTTCGTAATAAAGTTGCTGAGCGCAACCTTTTTCTTGACAATTTCTTGTTCAAAATTATGAATATCCGTAATTGAAAATTATGATTTTTTTCTCGCTTTTTTTGTCACTATTTTTAAAAAACAATTATATTAAAATTTTCAAGAATTTTAGATGTAGGAAATTATGATTAATTAATATTCATTATATTCAATATCATTCTAGTCTAAAAACTTTCAAAACGTCTATTCTAATACTTAAAACTTTTAAAAAATTTACTACTTTAGTCCTTGTTATATTATTATTTTCATCTAATATCCATTTGCAAATGCATATTTATTAAACCACCGATTGACTCAAAAGCGTCAATACAGTACTCCTTGATCACCTACTCTGATATTATATTAAATCATCAAATTGACTAAAAACTTAGGTTGTGGATAAATGTAAATTTAATATTATAATATCTAACATCTTTAATATATAATAGTTTGAAACTATACTCACTAATATGCAGTGCACGTACTCAAAGGTATATAATTAATATATTAAAAAAAAAAAAAGAACGACCATTTTCTATCCATATAAATTATAACTTATGCGTGAATTTAAATATTAAACTTTTTAACCTAATAAGTTTGAATCCTTCAAAAGGGAGTAGTTAATATATCCTTAAAACCGACTTATCACACAAAAGTCATCCAAAACACACAAAAAAATATGCCATTAAAACAAATTAATACTAAAAAAAAGAGAGGAAAAAAATTAAATCCACCTCCAAAAAAAGCTCAAATCTAGCCTAAAAAATTATATTAATAAATAAATAAAACTCCCAAACTCATTACTACATTGCTCTAATTAACTTTGTTAGAAAAGTATCTTACTCACAAAAAAATCAAAAACAAAAATACCTAAAAAAGAGTATTTAGTCCTAAGAATGTTCATAGATTGCCTAAGCATTAAGCAAGATATAAAANTTTAATAATATATGGATATTAAAAATAGAAATTTGATAGAAATTTAATTAAGGTGAGATTAATTTGAAAAGTTATTAAGCAAGATATAAAATAATAATAATAATAATAAATTAAATTTAAATTAAATTAAAACCCACCTAAAGTGAGACTAAGCATAAATTTTACTACGGTTTAATTTAAAAACAATTAAAACTTTGAGATCCAATTTGACTCACTCAACTAGCTATAAAATTTAGTCCTCAAATTAACACAATATTATTACCAAAAGAATATAAAAGACGAAGAATAATAATTATAGTATAGTAATATGAAAGCATTATTGGAAAAGAAAAAGCACCATTCCACCGCAGGAATAAAAGAATAACAAATAAATTAAAAGAAATCAATAAAACTAGGAAAAACAAGAATTTACGTGAAAAATGATGAACTCGGAGAAAAGCTACGATCCACAAGAAAGAAATCCACTATGCAAAAATTGTTATAATTACACAGAGTAATTCTCTTCTTGATCCTAATTACAAGAGTACAATCTCAAAACTTTTATACTACTCACACCATTTAATCTCACTTTCAAACTAGAATACAAAAGGAAATTTAACTAGAGTTAATACACCTAAACTTAAAGTGTTTCTAATCGGAAAAAATTGAATAAAAAAACATAAGCTCTTTTTATAGTGTTTGGAGTCCATCACTTTTTTTAACCTTTTTCGAAATGGGACGACTGTATTTTTAATATTTTGTCAAAATTCAACAAACATTTAATAGAACATGCATGTGTATGTGTAAGGAACACTCCAACTTTTTGCTTAGAACACAACATTGGCCAACCAAAAAAACAAACAAACAACTATAAAAGAACACAACTTTCTACTCAAACCAAACACAAACAAAATCTTGGGAATTGTTTATCTCATAAATTTTATTAGATTATAGTAATAATAATAACAAGTTTTGAAAAGAAATTTGGAGTCACATGCAAGATTTGAGTGAAAGATAGATTATCTAAATGTTTTATCTTTTAGTGACAACTTTACATCATCCTTCATCAAATCACTTCATTTGGAGAGTCAATGCTTTTTTTTTAAAAAAAAAAAAATTATTATTATTATTTTTTGTCCAATCTTTACCTCTTTATCTATTTTATGTGTTTTCAAAGAAAGCCGAGATGAACTAAACTTCTTTCACTTTATTTTACAAATTTGTTAATGGTTGACATTCTTTATAAAAACATATATACATTTGCTCTTTATCGTTATGATCTTCTCGTTCTCTCTTTATTTGATAAAATTTTCGTCCTTTTGAGAAAATAAATAAAAATAAAAACATATAAATACAATTTTTAACTCAATATTCAATAAATCCATATATCTATCATATATATCACAATTTTCTCTCATTCACATAATATGACAATACCAATAAACAAGAAAATCACACTATCCTAATTACATAGAACTTTAAAAAAATCAATTTATTTCCCTAAATATTGAGAATTGTGTTAACTAAAATTTCAAACTAATCGTTGTGTCAATTTAAACTTCAAACTTATATAATTGTATCAATGTACCCAAAAGTTAATTCCATTTAAAATCAACTTAAAATCACTTAAATAAATTATTCATCATCCAAACTTCTACTAAAATCTAGAAAAAAAAAAAAAAGAGTTATGATGGTTTTTTTTTTTTTAATTAAGTAGAGATAAGAATAGAGGAATACATGAATTACGATAAAAAACAACTCTCAATTGAACGAAACCCACTACTATTTCAATTAGTCAATATTTCTTCAACATTACATTAATACTTATATTGCAAGAAGCCTAGTACATATATAAAATTATGTAGTAACGATTTTAAAACAAAATCAAATTATCATAAGTAATTCATTTATGAAAATAGATTGTCTTAAGTGATTCAGAAAAAATTTAGAATTTTAATTAATAGAATTATTAGATTTGTGATTTAAGTGATACAATTTCTAAAATTTAAGAATATAAATTGATTTTTGATATATATATATATATAAACTCTAGTTTTAAAACTCTATATAATGGGTTAGTTGAGTAGTTATATCATTTCATATATTAAACTCTTGAGAGAGAGATTTTAATAATTAATAGAGTGGGAACCTAACCCGTTGACCCTAATTAATTTTCAGAAGTATGTTCAATTATTTATTTATTTAAAAAAAACAGCGATAATTGCGGCATTTGGAAGCTATCCAAATAAATAAATAAGAATAATAATCTACTGCCAAATTTCCTTTTTATAATAATGAAAAATCAATTTATTTATCAATTTCAAGACTCGACTTTCAAAATTCATTTCAACAGACAAAATTCTTTTTATTTGAAAGAGAGAGAGAAAGTCAAAGTCAACAAAATTAATTCTATATAGTTGAGTTGCTTCGAATGGAACGTTGAAATTAAATAATATTTTTTTTTTTTATAAAAAATAAATAAATAAACGGTAGTGGGCAGTGCTTAAAAAGTATAAAACAAAAAGAAACTCAAAAAAGAAAAGAAAAAGGAAAAGAAAAACGCGTATGGAGTTCACAAAACGACACCGTCTACTAATAACAAATACGACAAGTAGGAAAAGAGAGAGAGAAACGGCGAATGTGAAGAGTGAAGACGACATCTCGTTTTCCTTTTAGGTTCCTCCGACATCCCTCAAAAAATATTGTCCTTCTCATCAATCACTTTTATATATGAGCGTAAAGTGTACGTTATTTGATACCCGATTTTGTGTTTGTATTATCAATTTCGAAATCAAATGTTTGATTTTTTACTATATATATATATATTATTTTATTAATATTACTCTACGTCAACTGCATGAGAGTTTTAGAGGAAAAATGATTTGTCGGTCCCTAGATTTTGGATATAATGTTTATTTGATTATTAAGTTTCAAAATATATTTATTTTAACTCGAATTTGATTTCAATTTAGATCTTAGGCTTCAAAATGTTATGATTGTATCCCTCGAATTTTAGTTTTGCTTCAATTTCGTCTCTAGCTCAAAATTTTACATCTGAATAGAAATTGCTAGAAATAATATTATTAAATTTTCACTTTTCTAAACTAACATCATTTTTTAAAACTTTTTAGAATAATTTTTTTTTTTTGTTCATCTCGGACGAGATCAACTACTAATATTTAGTTAAATTTAACGTTTCTAACTTATGGATTGTTATCTCGGACAGATTACACATCGAGATTCTGCTAATTTTTTCAAATGTCATGTAATCTTCCCAAATATTATACTAAATCTTATATATTTTCAAATTTTCTTCCAATTAAGTTTTCTTTACCAAATATTATATCAAATCATTACATAATTTTTCAAATCTTTAGTTCAGTTTTTGTTTCATAATTATATGAATTTCTAAACTTTCAAATGAATTTACCAATAATCAAATAGATCTTAAATGATTGCATTTTGACTTTGAAGTTTTGAAAAAGATTAAATTTTGCAGAAAAAACAAGATAAGATATGAAAAGTATATAAAATCTCGGTATTAATCTTGGGCAGATTAACACTTAGATTCTATATATTTGAAGTTTCTCGATATTAATTTCGGACAAATTAACACTAATATTCTATATATTTGGTCTTTCTCGGTGAATTCTCGAGCAAATTAATACCAAAATTCTATATATTTGGACTATATATTTGAAAATTTATGTAAGTATTTAATATAAAATTTAATTAGGAGAAAATTTGAAATATATACAATTTGGTATAGTATTTGGGAAGATTACGTAATATTTGGAAAAATTAAAGAAAATTTGCCTGAGATGTACTAAGAAAGCCCAAAACAATCTATAAGTTAGAAAAAGTTAATTTTTTAACTAAATCTCGGTGGTCAATCTTGCTCGAGATGGACCAAGAAAAACTATTAACAAGTTTTTAAAAAGGATGTTGATACATGCCATAAAATGTATGTTTTAGGCCTTTATTTGCATACTTTTTCTAGAAAAATGGATTATTGTATGTGTTTCCCCCTAAATTTAGTATTAATTAGCTAAAATGAGGTCTTAATGAGCTTAAAAGATTTTATTTATTGATTTGGAGGTGATTTTGTGAATTTTGACCAATGATTTAGGCCAGATTGCATATTTTTGTTCAATGCGACCACATCGCCACAGTCGCATCAATGAGCCCCAATTTTCCAGAATTTAACCCAGTCAAATATGGTTGCAATTTTCATGCTCCAAATAGTTGTCCAATCCCAACTTCGTCGGGTAAACCCTCACAACATGGATTTCAACCCTTCTTTATAGGATCAATATAACAATCCCTGAGGGGGCGAACATGGTTTAATCAAACTAATTAATTTTTTTTACTAATGTGAGCCCTATTAAACAAATTAAGAAACTTTTTACTCACAAGTAATTTTAACAATAAATTCATGCAAATAAATTCAACCCAAAATAGCCAAGAAATTAAAACTATTACTAAACACTCGATTTAATTTTAATAAAAAGATTTGTATGAGATATGTAAAGATAAATTCAACCAACCTAAACAAACATAGGAATTAATTTAAGGAACAAACGTTGCAATTAATTTTATGTAATAAAATATAACAATAAATTAATTACAAAATTAAAGTAGGAGAGGGATAGAGAAATTAAAACAAAAATTTTTATAGTGGTTCGGTACAACCTACCTACATTCACTTTTTAAGGTTCTCTTGGGTATTTCACTAGAAGTCTTTGACTCTTTCTACGACTAAGAGTTGAACCACTATAACATTCTTTTTTCGGGTGTAAGAACAAACTCGATCCTTTCCACGGTTGAGGATCAAACCGTTACAACAACTCTTTTTCCAGGATGAAGAGTCAACCCATACAAAAATTTGGAAAAATGAAGAGTAATACAATATTTCTCTCTCAAGAATAAGAAAAAAAAATGAGAGCTTCGAGAGAATAACAATGGCGGCTTTGAGGATGGTAAAAATGTGTAATTATTATTGAAAATTGGAGAAGAATATGAGTTTAAACAAAGAGAGAAGTAGGTGAAAACTAGGTTCAATTTGGGCCACTTGATGTTGGTAAAAGAAAATTGGATGGTAGAAATTTAAATTCAATTAGCCGTTAGATACGAACAAAGAAATAATATAATAATGTATATCTTTTAAAATTATTTCTTTTAAAACACAACAAAAAGCAATTTCCACCATGAGTCCAAAACTAGTTATTAGACACAAACATAAAATAATATTAAATTCATTTTCTTTTAAAATTTATTTTCTTTCTGAAACCAATCCAAAAATCAAAAGCCTGTCATGTGTCCCTCTTCCATTACTCCAAATGGTACTTTCAATTGGTCCACTTTGATGAATAAAATCTGCTAGGTTATCAACTCGGGATTTTTTTGTTAAGCTCGCTTCGACTTATATTTTTTCATTTAAACTCCGATTTGAGTTATTTAAATTTATTGGAATCATTGTTTCGAGCTCTATGCAATGAATCTTCAAAACACTAAAATTGTTAATAAATAAGAGCAGGTTTGTTATAATTAAAATATTAACTAATTAATTTGAGATTAAGAGCAAAAAAGTCAACGTCCTTAACTGATTTGGGGCTTATAAAATGAGGAGAAACTCTCTCTTTAAACAACTAATTTGATGGCATACAGAAATGCATGTCATCTTAGGTCTTTTACTTAGAAGCGTGAAGGTTGTTAAGTAGAATATGCGGCAATTGTGCTAGGAATTCATGAGAAAAAGAGTTTACGTCGATCAGCAAGTCGAATCTGAGCTAACCCATTACTTTGCATTAATTATGCGTTCAATGTTCTATTTTTGTAGCCAATGTAAGAAATGAACACAAACGTGGAAACCGAACCATCGCATAGACGACCGCATGCAGAGAAACACTTCATCGCAAAGGCAAACACATCAATCAATGCATGGATGTTACGGTAATCAACCGTATCCGTCCATCGCATGGGAGTTGCGTTCGTCAAGCGATTGCAGTCATCATGTAGAGTTGCGGTGTTAAGCGAATGTGGCCATTGAATGATTGCGGCTACGCGACAACGCAAACTAATGGGATCAACGCAAGGTAGGTGTAATGAACGCATCAACGCATCTACCTCGAGAAAATCCAAAGCTGATGCTGACATTTCACCTACCGCGCCGTTGGTTGCAGAGGTTCAGAAAGAACTGATGCACCGAACGTCAAACTCAGAGCAGTCCAATTAATGCTGTTGGCGGTCCAAACTCTATAAATAGAAGTCGATGAGCAAAATTCCAAATCATTCGGGGAGGATTCTATCATCCGGAGATTATCCCTCAACCAGGGGTTTTTCCTGTGATCCAGACAAAATGCGTGAGAAGACGCTTGAGAGTTCTTCACCTCCTTCATCCATTCCGAGTGACGACCAGAGCTAGATCTCGAGAGAGTCAGTTCCTCCACCCATCCATGGCACCACCAGCAGCCTTGATGCACATCCACTAGAAGCAAAGTTTTGCTTTCAGCCAATCATTTCTTTTTCCTTTCTTTTCCTATATTGTATTGTATGAAATTTTGAATTAAGAAATTAATACAATGTGTTTTCAATGCATTTCTCTGTTCCTTCGACTTTATCTTCATCTTCTTGCTTAGCATCTTTACTTTTATTGCAACACTTAGTGAGATTGCTTGGGTATTGCATACTTAGTCATGTGGATTAGGGATATGAAGCATGTAGCAACCTACCAAGAGGTATGCATTGCGTGAGTGTGTGAGTAACCTTATTTGCTTAGTGTGAAGTTGCGGCAACGCCTATCTATAGGCTAACACAATGCTTGTCTATGAGTAAAGTTAGCAACAACCAACTGCCCGGGAGGGTAAGTGGTTGGTCGCATTAAGCAATGTATGCGTTGTTCACTAGGGATAGTAACAACCTTGTGTCAACCAAGTTCATACAGTTACCTTGTCCTCTGAGCGCATCATTCATCATTTAGGCATACTTGAGAGAGTAGTCTAAAACCCAAATCTAAGACTCGAGAGAGCGGATTGGAACGCATAGGCAAGAATGGGGATCTTAAAGATAAGCTCTGTTTGTCAACACTGCATCGCATGCACCCTAGGAATAGGAATGATATTATGTGGTCGTATATTTGTGTGGATGTCATTTTGTCATTGTATAAATAGGAATAGAGGCTTATGTGTAGGTCCTGTAGACTTAGCACATATATCGCATGCGTTCTAGCATTAGAAGCTGTAGCATTCACATCGAGAGGTGATTTACTATTGTATGTGGATTACATGATCGCATGGCTTGTGTTGACTAGGGTTGCCCTTGGGGTCACTCTTAAGGATTGCAATGAAAACATCTCTGCATTTTATCTATTTTTTCATTCATTTATTTCATGTCAAGGTTTGTAGTATCTCTACTTCTCATGCATATTCTCATTGCATTGTCTGTTAGATAGAAGTAGGAGTAGGATTAACATAGCAATATCCCCTCCATTCTTTTATTCAATCGCCGCATGCACATCACCGCAAACATATAGTTACAAGTCCCTGTGTTTGAATTCGGATTACCCGAGAAACTTGCGTTGGAATTATACTTGGTTCCAATGCAAGAAAACTTGTGGCAGGACGCATGGTCATCGCATACATTTGTTGGCGCATTTTCATTCCAACGCATGACCATCGACGCATGACTATCAATGCATATCTTAGGAACATGCATCGCATACTGCGTCCACGGAATTTTGGTTGTCAAGTAAAATTGACTTCCAATTTTCGCGCAACATAAATCTACACCTTCGAATTTATCATGTTCTTTCCACAATTCCTGTCACTTGCGCCAGTCCCTTTCGACATTTTCTTAACTTCTCTAGTTAGTAGCCTCAAGAACGAAACTTCCTCTTATGTACAGTGGCTCTAAGTTCTCTCATCCTATAAAAGTGTATGGTTAGGAATGCTTCATTCTTGAAAGGGAGAATCAACTCAGGGAAAGAAGGGGAAATTGAGGACTTGTCCCAAGATTGCTTGAGTTGTAATTTCCAACATTTTCCATTCGTTTATTCCTTGTAATTGCTTTTATTTTCTTTTCAACATCGAACTCTATATCGTAGCTATGATTTATGATTCAATAAAGTTCAATATTTTATCATTTGTCATGAGCTAAATCTTTCTAGGGATTCAGTAATGTGGATGCCCTGGGGTTATTATGGCTTAAGCAATATTGCACTTTATACCAATTTATTTTACATATTCCCTTTGTTTAATTTAAAGATAAAATTGGTAAGTTAAACTTTTCACTTAATTTAATGATCTAGTGGAGCTTTAATGCTAGAAGATTAAGGTGTAAATGGATGTCACAAAGGGATAGAACTTCGAGCCTAGAATTAGAACTATCATGTCACCTTAGAGATAAGTGTTGGAATTAATGTCCTAAATCGAGTGTATCTTATAGTTTGTAAAGACAAATATATATCTAATAAAATAAGAGGTATTTTTATTAATGTTTAAATTGCATTAAATTAATCCAATAAACTAAGATCCAAGGTTATTTTATGAAACTTAAACATGTATGTGGAGACATATAGGTGGATCAAGTTTAAGCGATAACCTAAACGGTCTGTAGTAGATGGATAAGGCTGGGTACCTTATCCTGGTGACATTACGAATACGGCCTGCTTTGTAGATGTTACAATTGTTGTAAAGTGCTACAAATGACCTGATCCTGATTTTTTACGTGGAGACATGCGAGCGCAGATATTCTATACAAAGAGTTTGTATAAGACCAGGCCATGAAATGAATAGTTTCTCTATATAACACCATTGTTAGAAGAGACTCACGTTTCACTAGGATGACCATAGGTGATTTGACTTTAATGCTGAGTGAGTTGTGAACTCTTGCCTATGAAGGCAATCCTTTGACTTGTATGGGTGAGAGTGACCTTGTAGCCGACTCAACAAGCCTACTATTTTGTGGACTTGTCCGAGTAGGGAGCTGGAAAACAACTACACAAGATGAAATTCACTCATTTCCCGACCTTAGGAAAAGTAGATAAATTGCTCCCTTAATAGCTAATTTTGGGTCTTGAACATTGAGGCCTCAACCTCTCATTGGCCCGAGAGGTGTTAGTTTATAGTTGGACTATAAACTGTTAGTTCATTAGAGGGATCAGTGGTATTTAAGGAGTTAGATGTACCTACAAGAGTAAAATGGTATTTTGAGCCAGCTATAGTTATAAGCAATTTGTGAAGGGTTTGTTGGGGTTGATGCCCTAAATCTCGTAAGGTCCTATAGTTTGTAATTCTACAAACATCTTATTTATCTAATAAAATATGTGATGTTTTATTTGACATTTAGTTGCATCCAATAAACTAACATCCAAGGTTATCTTATAGCTTAAATTGTATCTAAAGATATATGAGTGGATCATGTTTAAGTGATAACCTAAATGGTTTATAGTAGATGATAAGGTTGGATACCTTATCCTGGTGACACTACGAATATGACCCACTTTGTAGATGTTACAATTGTCATTGATGAAGCCACTCATGTTGGAATCTTTACTTGAAAGTTTCCATTAATTTTGTAGTAATGTTATGAACAAGATTGACTACAACCTGACCACCTTGCTCAATGAGCTTCAGCCTTTTCAGTCTTTGATGAAAAGCAAGGAACAAAAGGGAGGGAAAATGTTGCCTCATCCTCAAAGAAGTTTTACAAAGGATCGTCCTTAGGAACTAAGTCAGGGCCTTCTTCTTCTGATGTCAAAAATGTGGAAGAAGAAGAAAAGGGGAAAGGGGAAAGTTAACCCACCAACTGTTGTCCAAAAGGGCAAGAAAGCCAAGGTTGCAAAGGGAATCTGTTTCCATTGCAACCAGGAGGGACATTAGAAGAGGAACTATCCCAAATACTTTGCGGAAAAGAAGAAGGCTAAGCAAGGTAAATATGATTTGCTTGGTTTGGAAACTTATTTAGTCGAGAATGATGATTCGACCTAAATAATTGATTTGAACGCCACTAACTATGTTTGTTCTTCATTTCAAGGAATTAGTTTCTGACGACAACTAGAAGTTGGAAAGATGACGATGCGGGTTGGAACTGGACACATTGTCTCAGCTACAACAGTAGGAGAGCTTCGACTTTGTTTACAGAAATCATATGTTATATTAGATAATGTATTTTTTATTCCAAGTTCATAAAGGAACCTTGTTTTTATAAAATGCCTTTTAGAACAAAATTATACTAAAAATGGCGTATATATTTGCTCTGAAAATCTCGAAGATAATCTTTATGTGCTAATACTATTAGCAATTAAACTCCTCATTAACATTGAAATGTTTAAAACTGCAGTAACTTAAAATAAAAGACTTAGAATTTCTCCTAAAGAAAATGCCCAACATTGGCACCTGAGATTAGGACACATCAATTTCAATAGGATTGAGAGATTGATAAATAATGGACTTCTAAGCGAGTTAGAAGAAAATTCTTTACCTGTGTGTGAGTCATGCCTTGAAGGAAAAATGACTAAAAGATCTTTTACTAGAAAAGGTCACAGAGCTAAAGAACCCTTAGAGCTAGTACATTCAAACCTTTGTGGTCTGATGAATGTAAAAGCAAGAGGATGGTTTGAATATTTCATCACCTTTACTGATAATTATTCAAGGTATGTGTATGTTTATTTAATGCAACATAAGTCTAAATCCTTTGAAAAGTTAAAAGAGTTTAAGACCGAAGTTGAAGATGCAGTAAATAGAACAATTAATACATTTCTATCTAATCGAGGTAGAGATTTTTTGGATCTTACATTCCAGAACTATTTGATAGAACATGGAATAGTATCTCAATTCTCAGCACCTGGTACAATCAACAGAATTGCGTATCAAAAAGAAGAAATTGAACCTTGTTGGACATAGTTTGGTCTATGATGAGTTGCGCTTCCTTACCTGATTCGTTTTGGGATTTTGCAGTACAGACTGTAATGTATATTTTGAACTGTGTTCCATCTAAGAGTGTTACGAAAACACCTTTGGAGTTATGAAATAGTCGTAAAGCTAGTTTACATCATTTCAGAATCTGGGGTTTCCCAGCATATGTGCTTGAGGCAAATTCTAAGAAACTGGAACCCCGTTCAAAATTGTGCCTATTTGTAGGCTATCCCAAGGGAACAAGAGGCAGTTACTTCTTTGACCCTAAGGAAAATAGAATGTTTTTATTGATAAACGCCACGTTTCTAGAAGAAGACCATATAAGGGAACACACGTCTCACAATAAGATTGTGTTCAATAAACTTTCCAAGGAATCTACAGAACTTTCAACAAGAGTTGTTGAAGAACCTGATACCTCAACAAGAGTTGTTGAAGTTAGATCATCTAGTAGGGCAAATCCACCTCAAGTGTTAATAGAGCCTCGACATAGTGGGAGTGTTATGAACTTGCCTATCCATTATATGAGTTTAACAGAAAACCTAGCTATGGTAGCTAATGGAGATATTGAGGATTCATTGTCTTATAAGAAGGCAATGGAGGATGTTGACAAAGATGAGTGGATCAAAGCTATGGATATCGAAATGGAGTCGATGTACTTTAATTTGGTTTAGGATCTTGTAGATCAACCTGATGGGGTTAAAACTATAGGTTGCAAATAGATTTACAAGAGAAAACATTGGTGTTGATGGGAAGGCGAAAACCTTCAAGGCTAGACTAGTGGCAAATGGTTATACCCAAGTTGAGGGAGTCGACTATGAGGAGACTTTCTCACCTGTTGCCATGTTAAAGTCTATTCAGATCCTCATGTCCATTGCCTTATATTATGACTATGAGATTTGGCAAATGGATGTCAAGACTGCCTTCCAGAATTACAATTTTGAGGAGACCATTTATATGTAGCAACCTGAAGGATTCATAACCCAAGGTCAAGAGCAAAAGGTTTGCAGACTTACGGTCCATCTATAGATTAAATCAAGCTTCTCGATCTTGGAATATAAGATTTAATACTGCGATCAAATCTTATGGCTTTAATTAGAATGTTGATGAGCCTTGTGTATATAAGAGGATCAACAACAATTTAATAGCTTTTCTAGTGTTGTATGTAGACGATATCCTACTCATTAGGAATGATTTAGGTCTACTGACTGAAGTTAAGAACTGGCTAGCGACCCAATCCAAATGAAAGATTTAGGAGAGGCTCAGTTTGTTCTGGGAATTCAGATCTTTAGAGATAGAAAGAATAAGTGGCTAGCGACCCAATCCAAATGAAAGATTTGGGAGAAACTCAGTTTGTTTTGGGAATTCAGATCTTTAGAGATCGAAAGAACAAAATGCTAGCTTCTTCTCAAGCAACGTACATTAATAAAATACTTGTTAAGTATTCGATGTAGAACTCCAAAAGAGGTTTACTACCTTTCAGGCATGAAGTTATATTATCTAAGGAACAGTGTCATAAGACACCTCAAGAAGTTGAACAAATTAGATGGATCCCCAATGCATTGGTTGTTGGCAGCCTGATGTTTGCGATGTTATGTACTAGACCTGACATCTGCTATGCGATGGTGATAGTCAATAGATATCAGTCTAATCTAGGATATAATCACTAGATTACCATTAAGAATATCCTCAAATATCTACGGAGAACAAGTGACTACATGCTCGTGTATGGTTATAAAGATCTGATCCTTACAAGATACACGTACTCTGATTTTCAGACTAATAAGGATTCTAAGAAATCCACATCAAGGTCAGTGTTCACTCTTAACGGAGAGGCAGTAATCTGAAGAAGCACCATGTAGGGGTGCATTGCTGACTCCACCATGGAGGTTAAGTATGTAATAGCTTGTGAAGATACTAAAAAAGTTATGTAGCTCAACAAATTCCTGACTGATCTGAAAGTGGTTTCAAACATGTTAAAGCCTATCACCCTTTATTGTGATAATAATGGTGTTGTGGCTAATTCCTGAGAGCCTCAGAGTCACAAACGTAGGAAGCATATAGAACAGAAGTATCATTTCATCCGAGAGATTGTGCATCAAGGGGACATGATCGTCATACAGACAGCTTCGGAGCACAATGTTGCTGATCCATTTACAAAGGCGCTCACGATTAAGGTATTAAAGGTCACATGTAGAGTATGGGTATATGGGACATGCCACGTTTAGACTAGGGCAAGTGGAAGATTTGTATTGGGCGTATTATGCCCTAGTTTATTGTTTTGTATACTTTGTATATTAGTTTGACTTTTATATTGTACACTCCACTAATTTTAGGTCAAGTGAAAAATTGTTGGGGTTGATGCCCTAAATCTCATAGGGTTCTATAGTTTGTAATTGTATTGTACAAACATCTTATTTATCTAATAAAATATATGATGTTTTATTTGACATTTAGTTGCATCCAATAAACTAACAATAAGAGAAAGAAAATTTTAGGATTGATCTCCACGCTTCCATTCAAGGACCTTCAAAAGTTCCTTCAGGGTCGACTCACTGTTGATTGGATATATCCATGGACAGAAAAATAAATCTATAATGCAAAGAGTGCAATTATCGGTCTTTAGTGGATTGATCGGTAGTTAATGAAAATTGATTAGTTTAATTAAAGCGTTTAATTAATTAATCTTATATCGTTGGAGCTTTTAATCTGTAGGTCCATAAAATCTCTTGTTGGCTCACTAAAGGATATATAAGAGGAATGGTTTGAATTGTTCAAATCAAATGCATATCAATGAGATTAATATAATATGGTTAATTATAGATGTAATCTATAATAAAGAGAGAACAAATATAATTTGTAGGTCCATAAGGTCCACTTGTTAGCTCACTAAAGGATATATAAAAGGAATTATTTGAATTGTTCAAATCAATTGCATATTAATGAGATTAATATAATATGGTTCATTATAAATGTGATCTATAATTAAGAGAGAAAAATATTTGAATAAGATTCAAATATAAAGAGTTGTATACATATAAATATGTAATAATTATATGTGGATTAATTCTATATTAAATACGATTTAATATAGTCGTTTAATAGATTAATCAATGGTTAATTAATTAATGAATTAATTTTTGAGAAATAGAGATAAATAATCATGTGATGCTTATTTTTTTTATTAATTAATTTTATATATTAAATTAGATTTAATATATATGGTTATTTAATTATTAGACTAATTAATTAAATAAAAGTGATTTAATTAAATTAGAACTAGAATAGGAATAAGAAAGACTAGGAGAAGGGGGTCACCTTTCTTCTCTATAAATAGGTCTTCATGGATACAATTGAATTGAGAGTTCTAAATCTTAGTCTCTTACTACCTCTCTTAAAATCTTTCTTTTTTTCTCTATTACTTCTTCTTCCTCTTCCAAGTCTTGGAGACCATGCACCCAATTCTTGGAATCTTAAAGAATAATAAGATTTCACCCGGTGGTGTTCCTTGATCATGAAGAGATATTTCGGAGAAGACATGGAGGGAATAGTGAAGAATTTGGAAATCTACAAAGGTAAGGTTTAGCTCTTCCCTCTTTTCTTCTCTTAGATGCATGCTAATCTTGATAATTTTTCTATTATGTTATCATTTTACCATATTTTGTTTATGTAAATTCGAAAACAAAATTTCAAAGCAATCACACGCTTCTGCTTGAGATTTGAACTCCTTAATAAAGAGCACCATTGGATAAAGAAACTAAACTTGAATTAATCTAAGATCCAGTTAATCATGGAACATTAGGCATTAGCTACTTAGATCTCCTATATGAATTTGATACAAAATCGAATAGGAGTAAATTTTTGTTCATGTGTAATTCACTGTCCTGGTATGATGCAGCTACATCACTTAAGGCATAGCACCCGAAAGGTTAAAGCATTGTCTGCCCCCATTCGATCATCATTGTTATTGTTTGTAAGTTTTCTCCTCGCTTATTGATGCGTTATTTTATGCAGTGAAATAATGGAAGGAATTGCGATGATGGAAAATGCGTTGTGCAACAAGTTTTCTCAGCATAACCTAAGTATAAATCCTGCTAAGTTTGCGGTAACCAATAAATCAAATAGTTGTTGGGTTGTTGTTTACGGCATAAAATGTATGCAGCGGAGTTAAGAAAAGATTGGTTATGCGACAAATACACTGACTATGCGGAGGAACGGGTTGAGAAGGTCTTTAGCTAGCATTTCTCGAGAATGTGTTCAAACTAAGAGATCATGCTACACTCATGCGACAGAAAATCATTTTCCAATGCAAATGCGATAACTCCTAATTCTAGGACGCATGCGATGAATGCGATAATGTCCATAGAGCTTATTCCTAAGTCTCTACTTCGTGCGTATGCAATGATGCAATATGCACACAAAGACAAGTTGACTGCATACAATCATAACCTATCTCTAGGATGCATGCAATGCGTTAATAGCAAACAATGCTTATTTCTAAGCTCCTATCTCTTGATTATGCGTTTCTAATCTGACTCTCCCGAGCCTAGATTCTAACCTGACATTTTCAAGCCTAGATTTTATCCTTAGACTACCCTCCCGAGTATCTCTAATGGACGAATGACAAATACATAATAGAAGATAATCGCACAGAATGAAGATCCCCAGTTATGCTAACTAAGTGCTTCTCAACCCATTCGACAGATTTAGCTACTCATGCGTAATGTACAGAGAGTGAACAGATATAAAGATGTAAATTCCATTTTTATAGATAAGTTCAGAGTACAAAATGACAATGGAAGATAAGGGTAGAGAGCCTGGTAGCAATTCTTTGCTTCCCAAAGCTTTTACACTGTTAACTCTATTCTGCTCAAAAGATGTTCCTGCTTCCGCAGGAGTTGGCCCTCTCTCTGATCTCGGCACTTCTGGCACTCTTCCAAGTTCACCGGAACGATCTCTCGGTACAATCTCACTTCCCTTGCTTTCGCCTTCTAAGTAAAAGAAAACTAAGAATAAGGCTACTTCTATCTAAGGGAAAATTCTCTAACTGTCGAACTCCTTCGCTGAAGGTGACCTTTGATATTTATAGAGCTTCGGGGTGAAAGGCTTATTCTCTCTTATGATTGCACTGATGGGATGACATTCATTCTCTGTCTAAAGCGCCGAATATTTGTTACCGAAAAGTTGAGTGTACTTGCTACAGTAGATCGTTAACGACTTGTCAATTTAATTCGGAATTAACCGTCATCAGCTTTCTGTCCCATCGTGATTTATTATACTTTTCACACAGATGCGCCCACCAAGTTGCATCGGCTCTATGCGGCAACCTTCTTAAGTAGATATTCGCGAGCGCAAATGATCGCATAGCCTTGCGTTAACGCAATCTCTTAATGCGCAGATATAGCCTTGCGTTAACGCAATCTCTTGATGCGCTCGACCGTTGATTTCTTTGGATCGTATTTTCCCCCTTGCGTCAACGCATATTCTGCACAAAATAACATAAGTTAACTATTTTAATGCGATTGATGCATGCGACCGCAATATTGTGAACTTAATGCTTTCGACGTAATCTTGTATATTTTTATCAACGCAAACCTGCATTATTTAATAACTTAGCAATGTAATAACGTGTATTTCTACTCGTTATCACTTACCTCAATATAAACTTTTCAATTGTTACCTTGGTTTCATTGATTCATAGTCATAATCAATTCAAAATTCAATCTAGTCCTATGGAATTCGACACTTGGAATACTCTAAGTTTATTACTTCATCGACAGTGTATACTTGCACTAAGACTTCATTTATCCATAACTTATTGTCACTCATACATTTGGTCGATCAGATGTTGGTTTTAAAAGTGGAAATTCGAATAGGCTATTTTTGACGATTTCTCCTTAAACGCGGTTTTTACTAAATACTCACTTTCTAACTTTAATTTAATGTTTATTACTTAATTTTTAAAAATTAAAAAATATATATAATTAATTATGTTTCTCTATTTTTCATCACTATTAAAACTAATTTTAGATATTTGAGTTTATAATTATTTAAAAATTAATTAATAGGCATTGACACAAAAGATTGAAAGTGGGTATTTAATAAGAAAATGAGGCTAAAAGTGTAAATTTGAAAATTAAGGACCAACTTAAAACAAAACTCAAATCCCAACAATATAATTGTAATCTTTTGAAACTTGGAAACAAAATTGAAATCAAACTCAAAACTTAAGGACTAAAAGTTTGAAACTTGAGGTCCAAATGAAAATTTAAAATCTAGAGACTAAAAATGTATTTTTCCAAATTTTTTTATCCACTCCGAGGATTTAATTCTCCCCCATACATATGGTAAATAAGAAAAAGGTATACTTTATTTCTTTGTGGTTTTTATTTAAAAACTGTACGGATTTCGTAGTCCAAATAATACAATTTCTAAAAATAGTATATCAATTTTGAATTCTAAATTTTAACCTGCAGAGTTATACTTAAAAAAAATAAAAAAGTTAACGAATATAGTATTTCACGATATAAACTCAGTTTCTGTCAAATTAAAATACGTATTATATAATGTATTATAAATCTTCAACCTAATATTAGTTTAAGGTAAATACAACTAATTTTATAATTTATCAAACACATTTTGAACAAATGTTCAAACTAAAATCCAATTTAAGAAATTCTATCAATATACATATTGAAAACATGAACTCTAACTCTATTTTCATTGAATTCTGTGTTTTTAAATTAAGTATTTAGATTATCGACCAAATTTGTCCTTAGTTCATAGATTAAACTTGTATGGTAACCTTTCTTTTTATTTTCAATATCTTTCTTCTTTTTGGTTAAATTTGAGCTTGTACAAAATAATTATCATTATTATAACAATTTTGTTTTACCAAATTTTGATATCGTTCGGTACATATAAAATAATTGTTGCATTTTTTAAAGTTGAAGGTTTGACCTTGACTCTTATATTTATTAAACTAAAATATTATAATAATAACTCAATTTTAAATATACTCCCTATTGCGCGCTGAGTTATTTATTGTTCATATCAATAATATAATTGGCTAGGGGAGTTTAAACCCATGAATTTGGAATATATTATCAATACATTCTCAAAGCAGATAAATATCTACATTCATAACGTGTGATGGTATTAACTTTCATTCTCAACCAAGTCGAATCCACTTATACTGATCGATTAAATTAACATAAAGTGTCGTTCTTTTTTTATATCTCAAAGAGTTGATACGACTCATCAAATTACATTCTGTCACACTTACATGTGTATGTGCTATTCAATCCAACAATTTAAATTATTTTAAAGACTAAATTAGCTTCAGTGTTTGACGATTGTTGTACAGTGATATACATATGTAATGCCGTTGGGTTGAATTTGACCCAACATGTATTAAAATTGATTTTAAAAAAATGACAAAATCCTTATTAATAAATTGATAAGACTTGGTCAACGTAAAATATAAAATTAATTGTAATACTTTAAATTAATTAATACAATTCTTTTTTCATTGTGCAACTCTCATAATTAAAATATTTGATATTGAAAGGGAAGAATGAGTCAAAACTAAGCTACTAGATTTGAAGAATCTAAATTAATCAAAACATTAGGAAGACACATACAGTCCAATACATATATTTCTTTATTTATTTACTTATTCATAAAAAATATATAAAAAAGAACAAAATTATATTTTTTTTTTATATGGCATAGAAAAATACAATAACCCGTGACCTTAATAACTTAAATTGGATTCCAACCATTGAAACCTAAGTTAATAATAAACTATGTACTAAAAAAAATTATTATTATTATTGTTATTATTATATATTGATTGAGATTGGATAGTGTCAACGTGGAGCAGGTAGCTTGAAAAAAAAAAAACTATTTTAGCTACCATAATAATTAAAAAAAATTGACGTTCTATATGAACCGAAATGCTATCATATACTTAAACTTCAAAGATCGTAACGCCGAGTTTCAAAATTTTGTGACAAATTATATTAAACTCATATTTTAGAGATTAAAAATATATTTTCTTCGCTCTATTTTATTTTAGTTTTTACCATTATAAAATCTTAATGATATCTCTTAAGTTATAAAACAAAACAAAAAAAAAAATTATTTTTATTTCGTCATTAATTTCCCCTACTTAATAATACTCACCCCACCCAACTACATCAATACATTAATACACATATTATTCAAAGCTCTATCTTTATTAAACAATTAAATAGAAAATAGCAATAAAAGAAAGATGAGTATAACTCAATTGCCATAAAATTTGTGTTATCAACTTCGAAGTCAAGATTTCGATTTTTTCAATTCACATGTTATAAAAATAATAATAATAATAATAATTTCAAAAAAAGTAAATATAATTCAATTGTAATTGAAATATTCTTTTTTCTTTAAATCAAAGGTTCAATTTTCATCCTACCACATGTCGTGGTGGACATTTTAAAAAAAAAATATATGAAAAAGTAAAGATAAAAGAAGGGTATTGACTTTATGAGGGTTTGAATAAGAAAAAAAGAAAAGAGTATTTAAAAATAAAATGATGTGTCAAAGACATGTGACAAAGAAAAAAAGCCTGAAATTGAAACATCCATTTAATTTAGAAACATCATCTTCTTCACAATGTCAATGAGGTCGGTTCCTATTTTTATTTGGTTGCCTTTCTCTTTATTATCCAATTTTTGTGGGACACAAATTACTAAAAACACCCGCTTTTTATTTATTAGGACAACAAAATTTCTTATATATATATATTTATATATCCACGTCATTATAATATTATTGTTGATATTAATATTTGTAATTTTGATAAATCTTAAAATTCGTCGCTTGTTGGTTTTATAAAATAAAAAACATGGTCTATTAGCATTATATTTTTATACTATAAATTTTGAAAAATATATTCACATATTGTATTTTATTGTATGAAAATTATTGTTATTATTTAGATAAAAGTTAATCTCGAATGACTAAATTGAAGATATTAAAAGTTTAAAGATTAAATTGGATATAAGAATGTTCATGGACAAAAATTAAATTAACTCCAAAATATAGGGATTAAAATGGTATTTTAATTTTTTTAAATTGATGTTAGGTGATATTACCCATTTAGAAAGATAGCTCAATAGAGAAGACACTAATTACCATCTTAAAGGTTGACGATCTCCCACTCCTAAAATGCACGATGTTGGATTGGACTAGATAAAATGAATGAAATTACATTCTTAACCTTTATACTTGGATCTTCATTTTTGTTTAGTCATATTTGATTGAAAGTTCCTATTATAACTTTTATGTATTATTTATTCATGAAATAGAGGCATAGAAATCAAATGGTACATTTAAAAAACAGTATTAGGCTTAGCTTTCTTTTCTTTATTTTTTTTCTTTTTATTTCTCATTTTTATGATAAATTGCACCATATGTTAATGAAATAAAATGTCCCATCATAGAGTTTATATTAAAAATTTATAAAATAACTTATCACATTGAATTTCGATCACTTTTTTATTAATATGCACCTTTGGTAAAGTTTAGTTAAAGGAAAATGACCATGCTAAAACTTTCAAAAGTATAGAATTCAAATTTAATTATGTTAAAGTATAAGGATGTATATAAAACTATT
The DNA here is from genome assembly GCF_009727055.1 of Benincasa hispida. Classification (NCBI taxonomy): domain Eukaryota; kingdom Viridiplantae; phylum Streptophyta; class Magnoliopsida; order Cucurbitales; family Cucurbitaceae; genus Benincasa; species Benincasa hispida. The sequence goes on along the minus strand of NC_052349.1, from coordinate 20,957,423 downwards.
TTTGAACTATCTTAAAGAAAAATTAGTGGGTAAAAACTTGATAGATGTTAAACTTTGATAAAAGAAAATTAATTAATTAATAAAGTGGGATTGTAATCAAAGAGTTCTTTTTAATTCTATCCAAAAGTGTGAAATTTTCAATGCTCAATTTCTAAGAAAAGAAAAATAACAATAATTTAGTATATGAATCAACCATTACAAAGAATATCCAATGAACACTTTTGTAAGTTTCTTTGATCTTTCACTTTTTCTTTTGCTTTTTTCCTTTTCCTTTTTCTTTTATTATTTTTCTTTTCTTTCTTGTCTTTTTTAAAAAAGAAATAAACAAGTATGAATTCAAAAGCTTTTTCTTTTCATTCATAATCTAAAAAGTTCCCTCTTTCCCCCAAAAAAAAAATGGAAGAAAAACAACTATGGGTTAAAATAGAGAAACAAGTCAAACATAAATTAGAGTCTATTGAAATAATTGAGTCAATAAAAATAATAGTGGAAACATATCGATTCGACTTAATTGAATTGTATTCAATTGATTAAGATATATGTTTTGATCAAAATGTTAGAAATTTATTTCTAGTAAGATAAATTAAAAAATGGTTGATTTATTTAACATTTTTTTAGTCAAACTTGCATGGGTACAATTAAGTTTGACTTTGAAGAGTAAATTTTTTTTTAATAAAAGGACAACTTACCTTTATGGAAAGTCTTTGATGAAAAATACTAAATTTGATTTGAAAGTACACAAATAAAAATGGAATGAAATCCATAGTACATTGACCAAAATACTAAATTTTATCAGGTTTATATCACATTTTAGTTTTGAACGTTTATATTTGTTTCATTTTGATCTCTATTTGGATCAAAGTGTCTATTTTGATCTTTAAACTTTTAAAATATTTGTTTTAGTAGTTAAACTTTCAAAAAGAGAAGGAAAAAAAAAAAAAAAAAAAAAAAGCTATCACTTTGATAATTTTTTTAATTTTTTTTTTTTAACAAAATGATGATATACCTTACCATTAGGTATGTGCAATAATGTTAATATGAGTGTGATTGCAAGTCACATAAATTAGACACACGTATATGCAAGCGAAACATTATATTAAAAAAAGGAAACGTAACCAAAACCAAAATGGTGGTTTTTTAAAAAGTCCAAGTACTAAAATAGAATTATAGGAAAAATTCAAAGATCAATATAGAACAAACATGGAAATCTAAACCAAAATGGAATAAACATGGAAGTTTAAGGATCAAAAGAAGATTTAAATCTTATTAATATTATGTCCACATTAATAATTATCTTTTAATACATTTCATTTTTTTTCACATCACAAGAGATTCGTTGATTCATTCATCTCGATTTCCACATTCAGTAACACATATCTAAAAAGAATAATAATAATAATAGCATCATGGCCGGTTCTAGAATTTTTTTTTTTTTTTTAATTAAACAACGTATGGAGATAATAATTCAAAACTCTAACCTCTAGATCGAAAATATGTGTGTTAATTAGTTGAGCTATGGTTAGTTTGTTGTAACTAAAATTTTGTGAATGTAATTAATATAATATTCTAAAAAGCAACCATGGTAAGAACTCACTTACACTGCTTTCTTGACTCACATAAGAGAAATCTCTTTCCCTATCTTTTAGAAAAGAACTTAAAACTCTGTTTCTGAAAAAGAAGTCTCTCCTCTCTTTCCCAAAAAGAAAAAAGAACTCTCTCTACCTATCTGAAAAGAAAAAGGTCCATTTATTTACAATGGGTTTTGTCCACAAACCCAGGTTTTCCTTCTCAAGGTCTTTTTCTTTCCCCTAGAAACACCAACACACAAAGGAAAAGTAAATTTCAATGGTTTGAAAAAGAAATATCTATATTGAATCCCAAAAAAAATAAAAAAGAAGAAGAAGAAAAAAGAACTTGGTCATAGTACAAGTCCAAATGGTTAACAAAGCATTTGGAGCAAAAAGTGGATTGTTAAGTCAAAAAAGTTGCGAAATCGTAAAACTCACAATGTAAGGAGTTAATAAAATAAAATTGATAGTTTCTATTTGGATAGAACAAGGAATCGAGTTAACAACTGCACTCCTTCCACTCAACTCTTTAGGTAAACACCGTGTAAAGATATGTTTAGTCCATTAAATAAGGAGTGAAGTGGTTACTGATGTAAGATTATTTGGCCAAAAGAGTTCTTAAATCCATCGGTCCAATAACTAAAAGAATATCAATTTCATGATTTATTAAATTCCTTCTAGTTCAATTTTCGACTAAACAACATCACTCACTCTTTGTCATGTACATCTCTTCAAAAAAAAAAGAAAGAAAGAAAAAGTAAGGCAACTTCTTTACCACTTCTTTATACTTTTTTAACAAACATGAACACAAGTTTAAGCTAGTTTGAATAATTCCAACACAAATCCTCTTTTTAGTTCTCCTCGTCTGAAAACAAACCCTGCCGAATTGCATATTCAATCACACTGTTCAACGCGAAAATCATAATTACAAAAAAAACAAGGTAAAAGAAGAATGAATTAATATAAACTTTAGATTTCAAAAGTGGAATCATTTTTTTTTCTTTTGGGTTTGTTGATGATTTTAAGACGATCTGCTTCTAAGGTGTCAAAAAGTTGAATAATTTTCACACTGACCCATCAACCATCATACATAAAACAACACATAACATTGCCATTAGCTTCCAGATCTTACAACCCTTTTTAGGAACCCTTAAATCAATTTTTTATTCGGTTTAAATGCTACTTTGATCCTTGTACTTTTGATTTTTGTTCATTTTCGTCTCTTTACTTTCAAAATATTTATTTTAATTCCTTTACTTTTAACTTTTGTTCATTTTGGTCCATGTATTTTTAAAATGTTCGTTTTAGTATTGTACTTCCAAAAAGTGACCATTTTGGTCTTTTTATTTTTATTTTTACTGCCATTTTAAGGGAGCAAATCAATCATTTTTTGAAAGTTCAAGAAACAAAATGGTCATTTTTTTAAAATATGAACTAAAATGAACCAAAATTAAGAGTATAAGAATTAAAATAAATATTTTAAAAATACAGAACCAAAATGAACAAAAATCAAAAGTACAACGACCGAAGTAGTATTTAAACCTTAATTTAATTGGACTTACATCACCAATCCACTATTGTTCAGATATCTTTATCTCACTTCATTCTCTTCTCTTCTTCCCTTGTTCCAACACTCACATTTGATCTTTCAATTTTAAATTTCAAATTTTTGTTTGGATCCTTGATTTACATCTCAATATAACAGGAAAAGGATAACCCGTCGTTTCCGTTTGAGGAGATCTAACTATAAGTTTAGTGTTTTGAATTCTCTAAATTTTGAAAAATACAGTATGCTAAAATGTTTATTTATACCAGTTTTATATTTAATAACTAAACCATAGATAAAAATGCGCAAATGTCAACTAGTTAAGACATGTACCATAGATTAAAAGGTTAAAAATTCAAATCTCACCAATCTCATATTTTTTAAATAAAAGAAGCTATATAGTATGCACAGATATTTATTAGGATTATTGGCTAATTTGGTAATTGTAATAAAAACAATAGTCAAAAGGAAGAAAAAAAAAAAACAGAACAAAAAGGGAAAACGGAAAGGGGGGAAAAAAAGGCAGAGAAGTAGACAAAATTGGAGGATCCATGAAAAGGATCATATTCATTGCTTCTAAGACAGTATATCAAAATGTGTGTGTGCGTGGGATATCAATATTTAAAAGTACATTATGAATTACATATTTTACCAAGTAATATTGTAATTCAACCAACCATGCTACTTTTTCAATGAACAATCAGATTTTTACCCCACACAAAAGCACATCTTATTATGACATATTTGAGGACTAAATCACTTCTAATCATGTCTTTCCTCATTCATAATCAATTTACTGTTATTTTTTGTGTAAATTAAATTGATTTTGACTCCTTATTTTAAAGTAACTTAGAATACCACAAAAATGATTTTAACAATTTCAACATACACAGAAAGTTATGAAGTCCCTAAACCAAGGGACGCAACCGGGACACCCATCATCCTGAAACTTAAAGCAATAGAATCTAACAACTGTAACAGGACAGGCAAGGCACAAAAAAGCTTCCTAATATATATATTAAAAAAAAAATTTTAAAAAAAACTCATCCTAGATATAGGCATCGCTTCTCTTCTACAATGGCTTTTTTTTGTTGGTTATGGGGAGTATTATCTCAAAGTGTAGGTGTGATCAGAACCCACGAATGAAAAGGTTCAAATTTTTTTTGACAATGACAACCAAATGGAAAATTTGAACGGCCTAAATTCAAAAGGTATGGATCAAGATGGAACTGCCAATCAGGAAATGGATTCTCTGCCAACAATGGAATTTTTTTAGGGCTGGCCATGAAAACCTTATGAGTCTTCTACACTGCTGCCAGCTAGCTGAACTCGACGCTGATGAACGTCCCAGTTGTAAACACGGGCTATCGTCACCTGCTTACGACAGAATTGTAACAAACTAATGATTCATTAAACATGACACACCTCATTATCAACAACAATTACCTATATAATATGTACTTGAAAGTTGTGTTCATTGTGGATTGTATCAGAAAGAGTAGTGAAAGACTTATTATACACATATTAAACGTTAAAACCTTTTAGACAGTAGACAGTTTGGAGATTAAACTTGTAGTTTAACTCTTTAGCTTGATATAAATTCAAGAAAACAATTGTACAACCTATAGAACAGATCCTATTCAAGTATGATCGTCCCTTAGCTCCATATGAATATATTTTATCTTAAAATTATTTAGTATGATTGGCTACCTACAACAAAAGGTTAAGAATTGAGACAATATCGAGTCTCGGATAATATGGCATCCAAATCAGAAAAAACTAAAACTTCATTTAGTAATCATTTGGTTTTTTTTTTTATTTTTGAAAATTAAGCCTATAAACATCTCTCTCACCATCAAGTTTCTTTCTTTTGTTATCTACTTTCTACCAATATTTCAAAAAACTAAGTCAAGTTTTGAAAACTTAAAACATGCCGTTTTTAAGAACTTGTTTTGTTTTTGAAATTTGGCTAAGAATTCAACTCCTTTACATAAGAAAGATGAAAACCATGGTAAGAATTTGAGTGAAAACAAACACAATTTTCAAAAACTCAAAACCAAGTGGTTACCAAATAAGTCTAAGATATATGAATGTCTTCCTAATTCACATTCATTTCCAATGGTTTATACTGCCTTATCTTTCAAAAGGAAGCTTTCACAGTATTACGACTTCCCCAGCAGAAAATTTTCACCCGCCGACTAGTTTGCAATAGAAAGGGGTGCTAACCTGAGTTATTGTCACCTGGTCCCTCAAAAACTGTAGATCGGCAACAAGAACTTCTAAGCTTGCTTTAGCATTATCCAGATTCTTCTGTAGGAGGGCTGTCGCCTGCACCAGCAAACGTGAAAACAGCCATAACTAGTGTCCTTTATTCCAAAATTGGATAAGAAATGGAGAAAATACTTGAAGGGAATTTTCTTTATAATTATCTGTAACCTCTTCACATGAATAATCCAGCATGACATTTGCACCAAGCCACAGACAAACTGATTCAGTTTCCTCGATGCGAGCTCGAGAATATATGCCTTCAGAGATCTCAAAATCTGCTACAAGTGGCTGTGCATGATAGCAAAAGATAAACAGATCTCGAGAAAATTCTAGTTTAAGCTGGTACAAAAAAAAAAAAGGGAATCCCAAAACTCGATGCTGCCTAGAACTTTAAAAGTTGAAGCTTATACTCTGAGAGCATAACAACAAATCCCCAAGCCACCTGCTAGCTAAGGCTATTCAACGGCAAACCATAGTTCTATACTTTTATTTTAGCAATTAATAATCGTCCAGTAATCAGGCCTATCAGATTCTTATGTTATAGCCTGTGATCTTCAATTTTATCATCTCAAATTCTGAGCACTGCGTATAAACTACAATTTCATTGAAAAAGTTGGATGAATATACAATAAAATAACGGTTATCCAGAGTATAATAGATTAATATAACTTGTGCAACTAGCTTCTTTTTTTCCTTTCCTCTCTCTATTCATCTTTTTCAGCAGGAAATCATACGGGAGTAGCACTCAAAAAAGTTGGTTTTTTCATTAAAAAAAAAAAAAAAAAAAAAAAAAGATTAGAAGAGGGAAAAAAAAAAAAAAGAAGAAAGAGTAGCATATCCAATGGGAGCAAATGGTATAGAATTAGAAGTTGAATATCAAATTGCAAATAATGTTTTAAAAACTTTAGGCACATAAAATTGCAGGAACTGTTTGGGCCTTGATTGCAAAGGCAGAAGAAAGATAAAAACAGGACCCTTTGTTTTAGTCAGGTGCATGATAGATAAACATAAATAAAAATTTGAATGTGTAAGAAAATAGGATTATGGAAAATTAAGAAGAGAATGCATGTTAAAGAGAATGTTTGAAGATATAGGCTTTTAGATCCGTTGTGAAGAGGGAAAAAAATGATAAACACAAATATCAATTTATACCCTTGAATTTGAATGTTGTATCAATTAAAATCCTAAACTAATAATTGTATTAATTTAAATCCTAAACAATCATAAGTATACCAACATATAAATTTTGAAAGTTGTATCAATTGAAACCCTAAACTAATAATTATATTAATTTAAATCCTAAACAATCATAAGTGTACCAACATACACCCTTCATTACATTTTTTTTTTTGGATAAACATCGTGGGAGAGTTATAATTTTTTCGATTAAATAATTTAAATCCCTAGACTTTTCATACACAAATCAATTTAGACTCCCAATTAGAATTTCTTAAGAAAATCCTTCTAGTATCAATTCTAATTGTGCATTTTGTTAGTCCGATACTTGAAAAAGTCTACACACGTGTAAGAATTAATGCATGGATGATTTTCAATCATAATCTTAATAAATAGTCTAAATTAATCTAATCGTGACAATTTAGGAATTTAATTAATACATTTATAAGTCTTACACAATGTTTTCCAAATAGAATTTGGAGGAGAGTGTAAATTAATACACTTACGAAAGTTCAAGGTTTTAATTGATACAACCCCAAACGTTTAGGTCCCGTTTGGTAACCACTTGGTTTTTGAGTTCTTGTTTTTCAAAATTAAGTCTATAGACACTACTTCCACCTCCAAATTTCTTACTTTTTTATCGACTTTTTACCAATGGTTTAAAAAACATGCCAAAATTTAAAAACTAAAAAAAGTAGCCTTTAAAAATTTATTTTTGGAATTTGGAATTTGGTAAGAATTCACCATTGAACTTAAGAAAGATGCAAATCATGGTAAGAAATTGGGAGGAAATAGACTTTAATTTTTAAAAACCAAAAACAAAAAACAAAACGGTTACCAAACGTGGCCTTTAAGGATATAAATTGACTTTTTTTCCAGTCTATATAGCTTTTTAGGCAATTATATTTATGTCTTTAAAAAATAAGTTGAGGTAAAAAAATTGGCACATGCATCTCCCTTCAGGAAAGCAAGCACCCATAGGAAATTATTTTAAATTGTCGCTTCAAAAATAAATTTTAATGTGAGATAATAATAGTATTATTATTAATATTATTTTGAACAAAAGACAACTTTTCATTGATGAAATGAAAAGAGACTAATGCTAAATGGAAAAAAAAAACAATATGAAATAACATTATAATGCAATTCATTTACTCAATTTGAAAACCACACATCTATGACATGGTATAAATAACCAAAGCTATCGAAGACAAAAGGACGAACCTCACCAGTTGCTGCATCCTTCTTTGCTTGTAAAGTAGCAACTATATCCAAACACTTCTTTATGTCTGGGATCTTTGCCTAACAAAAAAGGATCGAAGGGTAACAACAAAGGATGACAGTTAGGCCACGAGCAATATTAATTTATGATTACATAAGACTAAGTAGCTACAAATTAAATATTGCCTTGACCATATAATCAAATACAAGCTACACATTTTCTAAGATTGAGTCCCAGTTATTCTAAGGAATTTGCCTAACTATAATGCTAAGAGCCTAAGGCTAAGGCACATAACTACTTCATTAAATCAAACACATAACAGCTACACACACAAGACGTACATGTACCTTAGATTAGCCCAGATATTATTGGATATTAATAATCTAATTTCAGGGCTCACAAATGTAATCGTGTTCTCTGCCAATGATCATAAAAGAACTTGTAATTTCTCAAACTCCATCCTCCTTTGTTTAGAATAATCTTGATGCCTAATACCATTTATTGTTTAACTTATACCCTGATTAGATTGAATAATGGACTAAATTATAGAAAATACCCATGAACTTTGACCTTCATTTCAACTTCATGGTTCACTTCACAATCCAGGGTTCAATTCTTTTTTTGATGAGAACAATCGAGGGTTCTATTCTTTTAGCTCCAAAAACCAAAATCCTGGGTTCAAAAAATCTCCCTCTCTCTTCCCTTCCGACTAAAATTTTCACTTTGGACTTCCCTCATCCAAATTCCCAACTTCATGGTTCACTTCACAATCCAGGGTTCAATTATTTTTTTTATGAGAACAATCAAGGGTTCTATTCTTTTGGCTCCAAAAAAATCAAAAACCCTGGGTTCAAAAAATCTCCCTCTTTCTCTTCCCTTCCGACTAAAATTTTCACACTTTGGACTTCCCTCATCCAAATTCCCAACTTCATGGTTCACTTCACAATCCAGGGTTCAATTCTTTTTTTTATGAGAACAATCAAGGGTTCTATTCTTTTGGCTCCAAAAATCAAAACCCTGGGTTCAAAAAATCTCCTTCTTTCTCTTCCCTTCGACCAAAATTTTCCCACTTTGGACTTCCCTCATCCAAATTCCCAACTTCACTAAAATTTCAGATCAGAATTCCACTTTAATTACCATTAAATAAAATAAATAAATCAATAATATCTCCCCAACTACCCAACATTCAGATTCATATTCCCCTCTCCTCAACCACTTCAAATCTCAATCTCAATAGTCAATCCTTCATCATCTTCAGTCTGATAGCTCTCGGAAAGAGCTATTTTTACATTCTTAGTTTCCTTTGCTTGTTATGTTTTAAATGATTAAAAATATACATTTTTGTGGAATTTGAACAAATCATTCATTTTAGAGTGTACATGCTGTTCGGGGTATATTTGGAGCTATCGGATGTGAAATCAGGCACCCGAAGCTTCAAGGGAGCGAAATTACGAAAATGCCCCTAGAGGGAGTGCAAGACTACTCTTGCTCGGCACCCTGCGCTGCGCGCAAAGGCAGAAGCATGTGAATGAGGGAGCGCTGCAGTGCTCCAGATTTTGACGGAAGCACGCAACGCACACACGGGGCATGAAAGGATGGGGCACAACAATGGGCGATGCTGTGTGCGAGGCAGGCCTACGGCATCAAAGGCCAGAGCGTAGCTGGGCTCGACAGCAGCACCACGACGCTCGGCTAACCTCTATATATATCTCTTCATTTTTTGGGGTTTTGCATGGAATAATAATGCTAAAATCGATGGAGGCCGAGGAGAGACAAAATTTCCTTCTACTTCCTGCTTCATTTAGCATCTTTTTTTTAAAAAAAAGGAAACAAGTCTCTTTATTCATTAAGAAAATGAAGTGAGACTAATGCTCAATTTACAAGGAATTCATAAGGATCAGCAGGTGCACCCGGGCATCTCAACTAGGTTGACACCCCCTTAACACCCCTCATCACATCCTAACTCTAGAAAAGCCTTTAAATTAAGCGATACAATGGGAAACAATACTTGAAATGATAACGAGAGAAACTGGAAAATCGTAACAAGAGACAACAAAAGACAACTAAAAACAAAGCAATGAGAACTTCAGAAAGCTGGAGAAAGGAATGAATGCCAATTTAGACTGATTTCCTGGCTAGAGTATGTTGCAAAGGATTTTGAGAGGGAGCACAAAGAGAGGCTTTCAACTTGGCAGCTTCAAATCTTGAGAACCACGGGGTTTCCTTGTCTTGGAAGACTCTTTGGTTCCGTTCAAACCATAATTCAATTAACACAGCCTTGACAGCATTGACCCATAGAATCTGGTGCGATTTCTTGACAGCCAGCCCTATCAACAGCTGCTGCACATTTAGGCTAAAATCTACTCCAAAGGACCAGCTCAAATTGAAGATATTGAAGAGCGAAAACCAGCAACTTTGTGCATAAAAGCAGGTAAACAAATAGGTGTTGTTGGTCTTCCCCATTCTTCTTACACAAAACACACATATTGGAGGAGAGGTAGTGGGAGGCAAGCTTCTTTTGCAGCACACTTGAGCAGTTTAGGGATCCAAAGGACTATGTTTACTCTCCTTGGACTTTTTGATTTCCAAAGAGCTTCATAAAGTTGAGGATCAATTCGGAGGGCTTTGCGAAGGAAGTTGGTTAAGGATTTAACCGAGAAGGCTCCATTGGGTTCCAAAGACCAAACCTTTGAGTCCGGGCGATCTTGCACCTTTAGGTTAGAAATGAGACTTAACAAATCTTGAAATTCAGTAATCTCTTCATCTTTTAAGTACTTCCTAAAAGAGATGCTCCAAGAGTTTGTGGTGTGATCCCAATGCTCTCTCACAGAGCCGTTTGGATGAGTGGCCAGTCTAAATAATATGGAAAATTTGGATGAAAGTGGAAGATTGCCCATCCAAACATCAATATTCTTTCTAAGATATGCAACAGTTTATTAGGAATCAAGAAGGAAGACATGTAGTAAGTGGGGAGGAATCTTTTTAGAAGCAATCTTTTTGAGGAATCCCCTAAACCTCTTGTGTTTCAAGTAACTATCTTCATTAAGGCCCACCGAGGATTCTTCAACACTTTTCCCTTTGATCAAGCTAAGATGAAATCACACTCTTTTATAATGGAATGTAGGGTCTGTGGTACAACTGACAAATTTAGAGGGGGGGTCGGGAAAATGCTTTCACTAACCTGTGAATGTTCATCCGGGAGGAGGATAAGCTGACCTTAGGGAGAAGTCCATGCTTCTTGATTGTCATCGAGTTCTTTTTTATCTTCAAACATCATTAATATCCGACTCCCACTGCTCACACTAGCCAACAAGTCATCAATCTGGTATCTTGGAGAATGGAGAGGGGAAAATAAACTTGTTACGGCTGGAAGGAATTGGCTATCTGTACAGGTTTTATCACTTCGGGTGCAGTGTAGAGAAGGTTGGATAGGACTTCCCATCAGGCCTCAAAGTTTGAGGATTGGCTTGTAGTTAGCACAACTTACTCAAGAATATCCAGGTTGGAGATGGCTGACTAAGGTTTTTGAAAGCGTGTTTCTGATGAATGTCTGGGGAAAGGTCGTAGCCCAATAGATTCGTTAGTCAAGAATTGTGATGCTTGAATGGCTTAATCCTTTTCACCTTTTGGAGTCGTCTGTGGAGGAAGGAATAAGAGAGCGAGGCCTTCGGCTTCTCTAGTGATAATAGCTTGAGTAAAGACTTCTCTCAAACTTGGTTGGAGACGAACCGGCTTTCTGAGTAGGAAGATCGGACCTTCGGATTTCCCAAGTCAATTTTGGCGCCTTTGTGAGAAGAATTTGAAGGGTCACGACCCTCTGACTTATTTCCAATCAATAAATCATTTTTGGCGCCTTTTTTAGGGGAAGTTGAAGGGTCACGACCCTCTGTAATTATTCCTTTAATTAAATCTTTGTCCTCTGCAGACGGCTCTGAAGGTCGTTGCTCGGGAAGATCAAAAGGCTGAGGCGTGAGGTATGAATGGGGGGGCGGCTCAGAGGTCGAGTGGCCTCTTGACTTCTTGGCCTTGGATTCAATCTCTCTCATCTTGCTTTCTTTATTATCCACAAAGACTCCTGGACTTCTAGAGAACTTAATGTTGTAGTTGGAGGGAAGTAGGAAGTTGAATTTTGAATTTAATGGATCACAATAAATGCCTTCGTCACATTTAACTTCATTTATCCGAATTAAATCAATGGGATTTGTAAAGTCAGATTCAAATAAATCACCCCTGACCTTACTAGGAGGGTTGGTTATTGAGATATCTCCGAAATTCAAGTAGATTGATCCTCTTTTTTCATTTGATATTTCAATTGTTGCTAGGATAAAACCACAAAGATTCTCCTTTACTTTAATTTTGGCCTCTGAAACATTGATCAAATTAAGTGTTTCCATAGCAATGCTTTCTAATCCCCCAAAGTATTTTCCAATGGCCTCAAAAGTCCGCTTGCACCAATAATCGAGGGGTAAGTTCTTGATAAAGATCCAACCCCCATAACCCCTGACATAAGCTGGTCTACCATGGGTGGAGTTGTTCCATCTTTCGAATTTCAGATGGAAGGAGCCAAATTTCTGCCACTTGCCTGAGAAATTATCTAGTTCATCCAATGAGTCTCGATCCATTGTTACCAGGGCATTTTCTGCAAATAGAGGATTGATAATAACATTAGATTGAAAGTGGTCTTTGAGTGCCTTACATATATCAAGCCAATTATCGAATTCAAAAGACGTGAGACAATCCAAAGGTTAGAGAAGTCAGGTTGGAGCACATCAGCTTGCTTGATCACCCATTGATGCTGCCTATTCTGTTTTTTGACCACCGAAACAGGGGAGACAGGGGAACTCTGGTTCCTTGGGGAAGTCTGCGGCTGAAGAGGGGAGCTCAGTGATGGCTTGTCTACAGCTGAAGGGGGGGATTTGTTCTCAAAAGAACACAAGTTTGATGAGGAATTCTTGAGGCAGCCGCTGATACACATCTAGATGTGTATAAGAGACAGAACCTAGACTTACCACTATTGCTACGTCTTTGTAGTGATAGGAGTAGTCAATATTATAAATTTCTTTTGATTTTTAGTCTTTTGGGAGCAAGGTCCCCACCATTCAATGCCATACGAATAAGGAAAATCTTTCATTAGTTTCCCAGAAGCACTTTTCCCCAAATCCCATGAAACCTACTGTTAGGAGCCTGAATTGAAATCAACGGATATAACCAATTCCTTTGAAAGTACCGTTCGACTTGGTTTCCTTCAAGATCCCTTGAGCTCGGTTAATTCGAGGAAGAGGAACACTTCTAGTGAAGATTGTTATGGAAGTGCTCAACCGCTCATAATGGGATTCATATAACTGATATAACCACCTTCATCATATTCAATGGAGGTCCCACCATTTGTTTCACTCCAATAAGGAAAATCTTCCATTATTTTCCCAGAAGCACTTTCCCACAAATCCCATGAAAACTACCATTAGGAGCCTGAATTGAAATCAACGGATATAACCAATTCCTTTGAAACACTGTTCAACTTGGTTTGGTTCAAGATCCATTGAGCTCGGTTAATTTGAGGATGAGGAACGCTTCTAGTGCAGTTTCTTATGGAAGCGCCAAACCACTCATAATTGGATTCAATTAACTACTTGAATTTCATCTGCCATTCTTTAATTCTTTTATAGAAATTCATCTCCCAGTTGTTTTGTTTCAAGTCAGATAATAGATTTATAGAAATTACGGTCTTATATTTTGCCATCTCTTTGGTTCCGGAATTAGAGCAAATGTGATCTATGATTGGTGTTTGTGTTCTGAAAAAAAGTCGACTGATCAGCCTCAGATGGTGAGATTTTGGTTAATCTTCGGATTTGAGGGTGGATTTGTTTGATCTAAGTTGATAAAAGATATTAGAAATAAAACCCCAAATTTTGAATCGATTCTTGAAGTTGATGTTGGTGGCTTAGGTTGAGGAATTCCATTTTGTTTCATATTGTCTACGTATTTGTCTTAACAATTAAAGCGGCCAAGCCTTCTAGCACTGGTGTTCCATTTGTTTCATGGAGGAAGAATTTGCAGAAAGAGAGAGAGGAAGAAGAAGAACAAAAGTTTTCCATCTAGCTAATAACAGTAAGGGTTTTCTTTTTTTTTCTTCTTTTTTCTTTAAAGGCCAAGGGAAATATTAAAAGTTCATGGGTATTATTAAAATGATACAAAGTTCAAGGATAGTTTCTATAATTTCAATTTTAGTAATATGATGAATAGAAAACTGACAACGTTATTTCAAAACTACATAGAAGAGGAACATATACAACCAAAATCCATAAAAACAGAAAGCAAGTACCCAAAAATTAAAAAATTAAAAGAAAAGGGAAAAAAACATGAAAACCTGCAGGTCTCTTTGTTGAGCAAGGAGCTTCATCTCAACTAATTTGTATTGCTGAAGTCTGCATAAGATATTTGCAGAGGATCATAAAATGCAAAACTGTACGCGGGGGGTGGGGTAGGAAAGAAGTTGAATAAAGCAATATTCATTCGCTACAATCAACACACGATTTTTACGTGTTCAAGATTAAATGCTACTTTAAGCGCAGAAAATGTTCGAGATTAACATCAATTGCACAATAACAAAAATCTAAGACCTAACTAGGGATTATAGAGTCGATATGAAGTTGAGAAGCTCAAAAAGAGGGCTCCAAATTACGCAACGTGAATCACCCAACAACTGGTTAAACACCAAGAAAACAACAAAAGAAAAGATTCTAGAAAGTCTAATAAACTCTCAGCCACTAGAAACTCGTAAGGCTCCATAAAAGTAAAGCTGCAATACAACGACTAGTATCGATAAACAAAAAAATCGAGTTCACTAACACATATATCGACTCCTCAATATCTTGATTGCAACCTACAACTTAGAAAAGGACTTCAAAGTACCAGAAAACAATAATCAAGAGCACATCAACACATGCCAGCAAATCACTGCATATTACAGAAAGCGAAACACAGATTCAAAAGCATCAAGTAGACGCGAACTACACCGCCATTTCGAGATTTGAATCAAGCCGGAAAAAAAACGAGGAGAGTACCGCTCTTGAAGAAAAGCAAGGGCGGATTGAACATCGAGTTCTAATTGAGAGAGATAGGTACGAACGTCCTCCACGAACTGAGCTGCCGGAATTCCTCTTCTGTCGGTGACGACGGCGCCGGAAGGAGAAGAAGACGATGCGGAAGCCATTTCCGATTGGGGGAAAAACCCAAAACCTCCACAAAAATCAAAACGACCAGTAAATTGCTCTGAGTTTGTTTACAGGGAAATGAGATTCAACGCCGCAGTTGAGCGAGAATAATGATGACGAAACGACGTCGTACATAGATCATTACCGTGATTTGAATGTCTGGCCCAATATTTAAATGGGCCGAAAATCTGGGCTTGGGCTGCCAGTACAAAATTATTGGTTTTGGGCTGAAGGCCTAATGGATTGGATTTTGAGCTCGAAATAACTCAAACTATTGAGCTTTCCGGGTTTATTCCATTGAGCAGGCTGCATCTGGTTCCATGCTTTCATTCTTCTATATACAAAAGAAAAAAATTATAAAAAATAAATTATCACCTGCCAATTTTTAGTTGGATGCAATCTAGTTTTTTCCTATTCCATATCCAACTTAATTTTAAAATATATCTTCCAAAGAAATTTAGAAATTATTATGAGATTAATATGAATTTTACTCTCTCGAGTTTCTTTTATTTTTATTTTTAGAGTATGTGGTAAGAGAGATTGGCTTTCAAATCTTGAAGTTGATAGTACACGTCTATTTTATTTGAATTATATTCATGTTGTTATCTCACATTTCATACACACATATATATGGAGTGTAAAATGCGAGTAATGATTGGTTGAAATACATTTTATTGTTGTTATTGTTGTTGTTAACACTATATTATTGAGTTTAACAACACATGTAATGAAAAAAATTAAACATCTAATTTCCTAATTGATGATATATATCTTAATCGATTGAATTATTCTCGATTTGAAAGGGTCTCGTGACTTTGTAAGTTAAACTTGTGCTGATAAATAACTTAATTGCAATTAAAAAAAAAAAAAAAAAAAAACTAAAGACATAATATTGAATACATGAAACAATTGAAGGAGAAGAAAGAATGTGATGAAAGGGAGGAGAGACATCGGTGTCAATAGGGATGATAATGGGACTAGGACGAGGCGGGGATGCACTCCCCATCCCCGTCTCCATGGGGATTTTTAATCCATATCCCTACATCATTCCCCGTTTTGGGGAGTCAGGGTCGGGATTGGGGAATCTCCA
This sequence comes from Benincasa hispida, assembly GCF_009727055.1. Classification (NCBI taxonomy): domain Eukaryota; kingdom Viridiplantae; phylum Streptophyta; class Magnoliopsida; order Cucurbitales; family Cucurbitaceae; genus Benincasa; species Benincasa hispida. The sequence continues at coordinate 20,941,339 of NC_052349.1, read as the reverse complement.
AGTCTCTCGAGAAAAAATCCCCGTTTTTTATTTTATTATTTAAAATTAACTATATTTTATATTTTATATTGAAATTATTATTATTATTATTATTATATATTAACATCGGGGCAAAGATTCCCTCTCTCAAACCACGAGGTTAATAGTATGAACATTATGCTTACGCTCCCATATATTTAAATTTTAAAATATATATCTTATGTGTGTTTATTAACAATTAGAAGAAGCGTTAATTGAGGAACTAAACTAAATCATTTCTTAAATTTGATTTTGAAAAGTAAATACCAAAATTGACCTATTATGCAAACCCTTTTAGTCCCTATGATGTGTTCCATAAATTTAAAAACTAAAAGGAATATAATGACGTGGGGGTAAAGGGTCAATTTAATTGAGTTTTAATTGAATGGATATAGAGTGAGAGATTGACTAAAGCAACCAAAACCTAAAAATTGACTAACACTTAGTTCAATCAAAATATTTTCCAAATTTAAACGTCCATCAAAATATATTGGTCGACACTAACTAATCAAATTCATCCAACCAAATTGGTTGGATTTTTTTTCCTTTTTTGGTCGCATTTCAACTTTCAATTATGTGTTTAACATAGTATTGAATTCTAATTTTTTTTTAATAAGTCTTTAAATTTTTAATTTTGTATTTAATCAGTCTATTAATATTTAATTTTGTATGTAACTACACTTTTTAGTGTCTAGTAAATCCATAAACTTTGTATTTAATAGGTTAAACTTTTTTTCTCGATACCTTAGTAGGTTAAACTTTAAACTTTATGTTTGATAGGCCATTACAATACTCAACGTTTTTAAGATTTTACTAATCTACTAGTAGATCAATTAATTTAGAATATGTTAGGAATCTATTAAACATAAAATTAAAAGTCTATTAGAGATCAATTCTATACTTTTGAATTTAAAAACTTAATAGATACACAGTTGAATGTTTAGAGACCTATTCGACATATGCTTAAAAGTTAAAAGAAACCAAACTTGTAATTTAATATTTAAAAATATATATATATATTAGCATTTATCCATAATTTCACTGTTCTTACATGTAGATTTGTGAATAAGTCTAAATATAAAGTAAACATAGACTTAAGCATGACTCGAATGGTTTGATATCAATATCTTTTATTGTAGAAGAAATTACTCTGAAGCGATTACAATATAACAATCGATGTTGCTATGAGAGAAGAATGGTAAAAAATAACACAAATTTATATATTTGATGGATTGTGGATTGTGATGTTTTTCTCATATTTATAATGAAATATTCCTAAATATAAATGGTCTTTTTCACAACCCACTTGAATTTTCAAGGGACAAAGGAAAGAGAAACCAAGATTCATTGCATTTAATGAAGTTGGGGAGTCATAATCCCCTTAGGTTAAACAACAAATTGGGAAACAAGATAAGAAAGAAACAACCAAAATTTTACACAAATCTTCTTTTTTTTTTTTTTTTTTTTTTTTCTATCTTGGAGATTAGTTTTTAGGTCAAATCAAACAAATATTGAAAGAATTGATGCAAAACCACCCAACAAGAATTTCCCCAAAAATAATAATAATAAGTTGAGAAGATCCAACCACAATGGCCTTCCACAACCATTGAATTTTTTTTATTTTTTTTATTTTTTTTGAAGAAAATAAGGAAAAAAGTTAAATGACAAAATAATTACTTAATCAAAAAAGAAATATAGGATGCTTAAAACTAAATCCCACTTCAAACTAGATTAGGTGGGATGAGGGATATGTCTCCTGATTTAACATTTAATAATAGTTTATTAAAAGAAAGACAAAAATTAACCTAATCACATTGTAGTTTTATGCATTAATGATGGCTAGGCTATTGTAAGTAGGTGCCTCCTAGCTTAATCACCACATATTATTTAATAATATCTCTCTTTGTATTTATTTCAACTATTGATTGATGGAACCACTAAATATTAATTATATATATATATATAAATTATATACTTAGAGTCCAATTTACCTTTAAAATTGGGATATTATCATAATAATCCTTGAAGCATATGTGGGTATACCTCACTAGTGGAATTTTCTTTTTCTTTGAAGATTTTTGGCTAGTTGGGAATCTTTCTTCTATAAGGTTGTTTTTCAATGAGCCCTAACAAACTCTTATCTACTAGATTATATAACTTGATTCAAATATTTGAATGATTAGATTTTGATATTATTACCCTAAGATCAAAGATTGCAACCATAATCAACTTGTTTGACTAAGTTGTTAAATTATGAAACTGATTTTGGATAATATGTTGACTTCTGAAAATTTTAGAGGGAACGGTGGCTCCTTAAAATTGACAAATAAATCATTTTTTAATGAATATTTTAGATTATTCTTTACCTCATTTCAAGCTCTTGAAGTTCAATTAAGGTTTGCTTTTCATTTACCGTTTTTTATTTTTTGGATATCAAACAAATATGTTTCTTAAAATGTGAAAACGAAAAATAGGAAACGAAAACTTTATCAAACGAATCTTTGGAATTTCAGTTTGTAAGATGACTTAGATATAAAGTAGAATACACAATCAAAATTAAAAGAAGTCTACCAGAGCTACACCATGAGTTTAGCCACATCTAACATAAAAGTTAGTGAACCATCGATAATTGAACAACTCCTTGAATTAAACTTGAATCTTAATCCTCCGTATTTAAAGTGCCTTTACCTAGTTAGTTGATAGTTAAAAAAAAAAAATCTTTTTTAGCTCTTTTTCATAAAAGATTTCGTTTTCTCCCTCACTTGTGGGTTTGAAATATGAAGAAGACCCACAAAGTGAAAATTAACGTTGACCTTCCTTAGACCAGCTGCTCTGACATCGTCTTAAATTGTCCATTGATAAAAAAGTTTAAGCTCATGAGTAAACGCAAATTTAATATCATATCATCTAACATATTACTCATTAATCATTAGATGACCACTTATTTTCAAGATTATTGAGTTTACCTTGAGAGTTGAACTGTAATTCTTTGTTTTTTTTTTTTTTGAAAATTTGTACAATGAAAAAATCAAACTTCTATCCTTATGGTCGATCGAACAAATTTTATATCAATTGAGTTAGACTCATTTTAGGATTTGAATTTGAAGCTTTAATCGGCCTATATAAAATTTAAAAATGATTTTTTATATGTCCAATAATTTATTGTCAATCAATTAACATAGCAAATTACGTGAAACTGTTTCATCTTGAGGACAATAAAGATTGTACGAAATTAATTTTCTATCATTACCCGTTTTATAAGGCTTCACTAATTCACTACATGATTAAAAAGCAATATTGCTCCAAAAGGTACATTAAAGATAGGCAACTAAAGGATGAGGTTTCTTTAACTTTATACCTAGCTTAGCACACAACCATATTGATTGATGGAATGGTTTGCTTTTTTCTTTTTTCTTTTTTTTTTTTTTTTTTTGACAAATTGAATTGTTTAATCTAAATAAAATAAAAGGTTAAAATATTATCTAGTCCTCGTAATATACATTATTTCATTTTATTTTAGCTTATGTACTTTTAAATGTCAAAATTTGGTCGCTGTATTTTTAGTAAATTTTAAGAGGTGTAAATATATCATTTGATTCGTTTACTTAGGCTCCATTTTATTTTAGTCTATGTACTTTTAATTGTTCAATTTTAATCTCTTTTCTTTTAGTGGATCTTAATTTTAGTCCTTCAAAGTTAATTTTTTATTAAAAAAAAGTTAAATAAACATAATTATTTTCAAGAAAGAAATGACACTATGATATATTTTCAAAATATATTACAAAAATAATAATAGAGATTTATTTATCAAAAAATGACAATAAACTAATAACATATACTATTGTAAAGATTTATTGGAAGTACAAACATTAAAGTTAGACATTTGTAAGTAAGACCGAAATTGAATAAATTTAAAGTATAAAAACCAAAATGATACTTTAACCATCTTAAATATGTCTTGTAAAGTTAATTTCTTAAAAAGATAAATAGTTAAGTAATAACAATAATTTGTTTAGGTTATTTTTATTCTTGAAGTGGAATCTTAATCTAAATTATGTTGTCAATTGTTATGCTTTCACATACAATTTTGTCATTAGATTTTAAAATTCAATGTGAACTAAAAATAACTCCATGACATCAAATATTTGATATTGGATAAGGAGATCTAGCCTTTCGACCTCTTAATTCTAAATTTTTTTGTGTTAACTAAGGTTTCGTTCGATTTCATTGGATAATCATTTAATTTTTTTTATTTTTAGTTTTTGAAAATTAAGTTTATAAGCTCTCTTTCCACCTCAAATTTATAAGATCAAAAAATAATTTTTTCCCATAAATATTTTTATACTATTTTTTAAATTGAATTATTATTATAATTAAGCCACAAGGGTTAAATTTGAATTACAATCATCAGTAGCTAATTTGGTCCTCCACGGAGGGAAATCTTTCAACCACACACAAGAGGTGGCTTCCAACCTAGCCTTCTCTCTTAATAAAATTAAAAGAAAAAGCCTTGATATTTCTTCCACCCATATCGGATCTTCACTTATTGATGAATCGACACTTGTAATTAACTTGATAGCAGTAATGTTATGAGACTCAACAAGCAATTTCTTTAGAATCTTAATTTTCTAAAAGAATTGCTTGTTTAACACCTTCTTAAATTGCCAATATTTCAGTCATCGGAGGATCAAAAGAAGCATCAAAGTAGCAGCTACAAGTGATCGGAGACCGACTGAAAATATGGGGAATATTCATGATAGATAATGTCTTCTTCACACTAGCTATATGAATGGGGTTTGTGACTTGAAAATGGCTGGACTTCATGTATGGGAATATTATGCTGAACATTGTTCCTGTCTGACCAAATAGCCCCGCATGAGATTGCAATCAGCTCCAAAACCTCAAACGAGACAGTATTGTGAATAAAATTCCATCTATCGAAGAAGCTTGAGTTAACTTCATCATCCATGATTGAGGTTAAATATAGGCAAGACCGTATCATTTGAGCACTGGGACATTGGTCAGTAGATTCCAAAGGAGAGAAGCAAATCGGACAAGAAAGAACAATATCAATTCCTTTTCTTAATAAATTTGCCACTGTAGGAATAATCTTATTAAGAGCTTTCTATACAAAATATTTTGTGTTGTTAAATTTCACATCTTCTAAAAAAGATTGCTACTTGATGATGTTTCTATGATCTTGTTCTCTGTGAATAGTCTGTACCCACTTTTGACAGTGTATGTTCCTTTTTTTTTTGTCAAAATGCCATATTAATTGATCTGCAAGTCTTCTGTTGTAGGATTGTATCAGCAACAGCGGAAGTACAAGGATCATCTAAGCACTTAAATTCACTAATTTTGGCAAAATATAAAGCATGCTCTTGCAGAAAACAAGTGAATTTCAAGACATATCTCTTGTAGAACTTCTTCAAAACTCCTTCTCCAGCTGTTGTCTTCTTCGAATCTTGTTGCAGACCACCTCAAGATCTTCCCCACTATTCTCTTGGTGCTCTAGATTTAGTTGTGAGACTCAAAACAAGCTTGAATCAAGGGATCAAGAAGAAAAGCTCACAGCAGCAATCTTGATGAAGAACCCTTTCTTCAACTCGAATTTTCTATAAAATTCTCTATATATTGCATCCCCAATTTTCACTCTAATCTCTTCATTATATTGGAGATCCAACATACAAAGGAGAGAGTTGCATGAGTTGCAGCTCATGCTTGGAAAAGACAAGCCAAAGAGAATGCTATTTGTGTGAGCTATTTAGGTGATGGATAATGGTAAACCAAATTTTTCCATTTTGTGTTTTGTTTTTCTTTCAATTTTATCTAAAAAATCAAAACTTGATTTTAAAATTCATTTTGATTTTAAAACTGAAAAATAAAACTAATTTCATAAATTAATTTTAAATAAAACTTAATTAATTTAATATCAAATATTAAATTAATTTTTACACATATCCATCTTTATATATTTAAATCATATTTAAATATATAAATTCTCTCATTCCGTTTAATTCTCAAATTAAACACGTTACTAATTCCCTTAATTCTAATTTGAACGTTTCAAATTAATTTATCACGCTATTCTAGAGCTAGTCCGTTACAAACTAGTAGGGGGACCTCGCGGACCTACAGATCATGGGCTCCAACGATATGAGATTAATTGGCTAAACTCATTCGACCAGATTAATCTCATTCATTAACTAATGGATCACTCCACTAAAGCCCATAGTTGCACTTCCCTCACTGTAGATATATTATGTCCACATGATTTAACCATAATCAGCAAGTCGACCTTTCACAGGTTGTTCGGAATAATGACTGGGTCAAATATCTGTTTTACCCCCAAGATTACGTCTTATTTCTCAAGTCCCTACCGATCCTCTAATGAACAACTGGTTTGTGATCCAATCATTAAACCAAACTCTCTCAGTCTAGTGAGAGGGTGGGGCCCCTTGTTCAATACCTGGATTCAGTACTTGAGAGAAGGACCTTTCTCCTATCCCTAAATCGGGTAGGCATAAACTCCGTCTTGCACCCTATATCACCAACTATCTATCTGGTCTTACCCCTAAAACGGGAGTCTTATTGAGCCGACGTTGTTGAGTCAACCCTCATCTATGCAAATCTAAAGGCAATCCCAAATAAACAGAAGTTCATAGTTAGCTCAGGATTAAGATCGAGTTACCTAGGTTATCTAGGTGAAATAGTCAGTCTTATATAGTAAATAGCGTTATAAAGTAAGAGTGACTTATTTCTTGGTCTTGATCTTATGTGAACTCATTGCATAGGACGCCCCTACTCCTCATGTCATAACATGTACGAATTAGGATATATCATATGCAGCACTTTACAACCCTTTGTAATAACTACAGAGTAGGCTGCATCCAATGGTGTTACCATAATAAGGTACCCAACCTTTTCATATACCATAGATCATTTTGACTATTTACTCGAACTTGATCCATTCTTATGTCTCCACATAAAGTTCAAGTATTCAGACAATAGTCATGGGTCTTAGTTTATTAGATTTAGACTTTCACACAATTTATGAAATCAATAATAAGTATATTGATTATAGAAAATGTTTATCATTTTACAAACTGTGAGTTTTAGGACATAAAACTCAATAATACTCTCACTTGGACTAAAACTCCAGTGGATCAATATATACAAATATATACAATGTGTTAGGGTTGATGCCCTAAAGTCTCGTGTCCTATAGTTTGTAAACAATTTGTACGAATGCTTGTGTTGTTAATATATGATATTTACTTCACATCTTGTATTTTGCTCAGTTGCTTGTTTTATTTGCTTTACCACAAACCAATAAACATAAAATCTTTGATTATTTGTATATGACTCAAGCATGTATATGGTGACATACAAGTGGATCATGTCTTGAGTGATAACCAAAATGGTCTGTAGTATATGGATATAGGAGGGAACCCTTATCCTGGTAACGCTACGGATGCGGCCCGCTTTGTGGAATGGTCACAAGTGTTGTGACTTGTCACACATAGTCTGATACTAATCATTCGTGTTGGGGACATGCGAGCGGGGGCGTCCTATACAAAGAGTTTGTATAAGACCTGACCATGAAGTGTTAACGTCTCATTATATAACATCGTTCATGACAGAGACTTCACTTCACTAGGATGACCATAGGTAACATGACCTCAATCCTAAGTGAGTTGGGAACTCCTGTCATTGAGGGCGGTCTTTTGATTTGTATGGGTGTGAGTGGTCAGGTTGCCGATTCAAACCTATCATTTTGGGGACTCGTCTGATTTGGGAGAAGGGAACTCAGCTACACAAGATGGAATTCACTCCTTCCCCGAGACAAGGGTAAATAAATAGATAGCTCCCTTAAGGGCTGATTTCAGGGCTTGAACGATGTGGTGCCACACACCTTCTATTAGCCCGAGAGGTGTTCACACATAGTTGGACTATGTTGTATTGTTCATTAGAGGAATCAATAGTACTTAAGGAGTGAGATGTAACTACAAGGGCAAAACGGTAATTTGGCACAGCTGTATTTACGAGCATCTATGAAGGGTCATCGTACTCATGATTGGTTATATCCAATGGACACAGAAATATATATGTGGTAAGAAGAGTTCAGCTGTTAGTCTTTAGTGGAATGCCTGACAGTTAACGGATGGTAGATCTTCTGGCTAAAGAGTTTAGTCGATTCACGGACCGTTGGAACTTCGAGCCACAGGTCCATTAGGTCCCCTAGGTAGCTTGGATAAAGTCGATAACCAATATTTGGATTAATTTGAAATGTTCAAATTGACAAAAGGAAGTTCGATTATATATGATGTAATTGGACTGGTTAATTATATATGACATAATTGGCTAAATGTATGAGATACATTATTTTGGAGGAAATTGGATATAAATATGATTTATATCAAATAGAGGAGAAAATACTATAGTAGATATGTGATATCAAACCATAGGATAAAAATATAATCTGATTATATTTATTAATTAATTAGTTGGTTAATAATATGATAATTAATCCAAAATTCACGTTCGGACGTGGGTTAGTGGGCAACGTCGGTTATTGTAACCGATGAATAAAAATGAAAATAGTTTTCATTTTTGTTGAGATCGTCCAAAAGAAATCAATCGTGCATTGGTGTACATCTAAACGATCACTTACGTAAAACGAGAGCCTATATGATAGTCCTCTTCGCCTAAACGATCGTCTACCTCGCACCTAAACGATCGCACACTGTCTCCCACATGATCGGATAGCTTCTCTAAACGATCATATAGTGTGCCGATTTTACTAAATGTTCGTATACCTTTTCCTAAACGATCGTTCAATAAATCCTACATGATCGTGTAGCTTCTCCTAAACGATAAGCATTTTGTTATGTGATAGCGTCTTTTTCCCTCCCGCTTGCTTATCGCCTACACNCCTCCCGCTTGCTTATCGCCTACACAATCCATGCTTCCTCCTTCCTCTACCAAATTCACCAAAGACCACGCTTTGGATTCTCACTCTGAGAATACCCCGGGCTCTTTACTGGTGGTGTCGTCCCCGTTGCGGTCGTTCGTGTTTGCGGTTGTTCGTGCTGCTACAGTCGACGTTTCTACTGGGCGTTGGTAGATCGCATGGAGGTTTTCCGCTGCTTTGAGTGCTGAAGTTTGAAGAACGTCTTCAACTGGTATGGCACTCTTTCCCTTATTATTTTGTTGTTCATAGCATGCCGATAATTAGTATTTGTTTGCATAATTGTATGTTTTGAATGTATAATATGTATTTCGGTTACGGTGAGATCAGAGCGATCCGAATGCACTCGTGGAACTCTTTAGTAAGAGATCCTTCAGAGTTTACATGGAAAGAATAAAATGTACAAACACAATAAACTAGGGCATTACAATACTCATAAATTCTCCCACTTGCCCTAGTGATATAAAACTCGTAGACCTCGTCCTACTAGGTGACCCTCAAACACTTTAGCTGAGAGGGCCTTCGTAAATGGATCAACTAAGTTGTCTTGGGAAGCAATCTGGGTGACGATTACGTCTCCTCTGTGTACAATCTCTCTGATGAAATGGTACTTCCGCTCGATATGCTTCCCCTTTTATGGCTTCGTGGTTCCTTTGAATTTGCAACTGTTCCACTATTGTCACAATAGAGAGTGACAGGTAGGTGCATATTAGGAACTACTTCCAGATTTGTCAGGAACTTTTTGAGCCATACTACTTCTTTTGCTGTTTCACTTGCAGCTACATACTCAACTTGCATTGTGGAGTCTGCTATACAACTCTGTTTGATGCTCCTTCATACAACTGCTCCTCTGTTTAGAGTGAATACTAACCCCGAAGTTGATTTTCTCGAATCAATATCGGTTTGAAAGTCAGAATCAGTGTATCCAATAAAGATCATATCCTTAGAACCATACACAAGCATATAATCTCTCGTTCTCTGAAGATACTTGAGAATGTTTTTAACAGCAGTCCAATGGTCATGACTAGGATTGGACTAAAATCTGCTGACAATTCCTACGACATAGCATATATCGGGACGAGTACACAACATTTCATACATCAAACTTCCAATTGCAGATGCATATGGAATTCGATTCATCTCCTCAACCTCTTAAGGTGTCTTAGGATTTTGTTCCTTAGACAGATGAATTTCATGCCTGAAAGGTAAAAATCCTTTATTGAAATTTTGCATTTTATACCTAGACAACATCTTGTCTATATAAGATGCTTGAGATAATACCAATGTTCTGTTCTTGTGATTCTGAACTATTTAGATTCCAATAACATACTGTGCTTCTCTCAAATCTTTCATTTGGAATTGTCTTAGGATTTTGTTCCTTAGACAGATGAATTCCATGCCTGAAAGGTAAAAATCCTTTATTGGAATTTTGCATTTTATACCTAGACAACATCTTGTCTATATAAGATGCTTGAGATAATGTAATGTTCTGTTCTTGTGATTCTGAACTATTTGGATTCCAAGAACATACTGTGCTTCTCCCAAATATTTCATTTGGAATTATGAAGTCATCCATCTCTTAACGTCAACTAGATATTCTACCTCATTCCCAATGAGTAGAATATCATCAACATACAACACCAAAAAAATGACAGTTTTGTTGACGATTTTTTTGTATACACAAGGCTCGTCAACATTTTTTTCAAAGCCATAAGATTTGATCGCAATGTTAAATATCATATTCCAAGATCTAGAAGCTTGTTTTAATCCATAAATGGATCGATTAAGCTTGCAAACTTTTTGCTCTTGACCCTGCTGTATAAACCCTTCTGGTTGAGACATATAGATACTCTCTTCAAGATAGCCATTCAGAAAAGCTGTCTTGACATCCATTTGCCATATTTCATAATAATAAAATATGGCTATGGACAAGAGTATTCTAATAGATTTTATCATGGCAACTAGAGAGAATGTTTCTTTAAAATCTACCCTCTCTCTTTGGGTAAACCCTTTTACGACAAGTCTAGCTTTGTAGGTATATACCTTACCAACTTGATCTCGTTTTCTCTTGTAGATCCATTTGCAACCGATGGGTTTTATCCCTTCGGGTTGATCTACAAGATCCCATACATAATTGAAATACATAGATTCCATTTCAAGGTCCATGGCTTTAATCCATTGCTCTTTATTCACATCGTTCATTGCTTGGTTAAAAGACAATGGATCCTCTAAAACATCATCTGGTATGATGACTTGAGTTTCAGTTAAACTCATGTACCGGTCAGATTGTTGCACGACCCTCCCACTACGACGAGGCATTCTCAACTCTTGAGAATGATGTGGAGTATCAGTTTCATCAACAACTATTGTCGATGGACCTACTCTATCAATAACTTTTGTTGAAGGACCTGGTGAATCAACAACTCTTGTTGATGCATTTATCGTTTCTCTGGACATTTTTTCTATTACTAGCTTACTGCGAGGTTGATGGTTCTTTATATAATCTTCCTCCAGGAAGGTTGTAATTGTCAATACAAATACTTTATCTTCCTGAGGATCATAAAAGAAACCACATTTTGTTTCTTTTGGGTAGCCTACAAATAGGCATACTTTTGAACGGTATTCCAACTTTCTAGGATTTTGAACCAACATATGTGTTGGACAACCCCAAATCCTGAAATGACGTAAATTTACGTCCCATCCAGAGCTCGTAAGGTGTTTCAGAAACACTTTTCGAGGGAACTATGTTCAAAATATACACCGCAGTCCCAACTATGTGTCCCCAAAAAGAATTTGGTAACTGAACGTAACTCATCATGGAATGAACCATGTCCAACAAAGTTTTGTTTCTTCTTTCTGCCATACTGTTCCGTTGAGATGTCCAAAGGCTGTGAGTTGAGATTGAATTTCATGTTCTATCAAGTAGTTTTGGAATTCTATGTCCATATAAAAAAAACACCCATGACAAAGGTTGGGATAGCTTGTCCAGTACTTTTTATGTGAACTTCTTTTCTTGTCGTGGAAAAAAAAAGACTTTTCCATCCTTGGACTGCCCTCCACACTTTGTCTAACACATAATTGAAGTCTCTGAATTTATTTCTAAAAAAAGCAAAGGGAACTCCCAAATAATGACCCAAGTGGTCTATTCGGTTGATTCCCAATATACAACTTAGAAAAGTACCTCTATCTTTATTTATATTTAGAGAAAAAATCATAGCTGAGTTAGAATAGTTGATACACTCTCCTGATGCTTTTTCATAAAGTAACAAGATTTTCTTCAAATTCATGCAATTACATTCATCAGCTTTGCAGAAAATCAAACTATCATCTGCAAACAAAAGACGAGATATTATTGGACATGAATTAGAAAAAGATAAACTTATGATGTTACCCTCAGTATTGGCCTCTTGTATATGATAATAGACCTTCTGCTACCAAAAGGAAGAGGTAAGGAGAGAATGGATCCTCCTATCTCAAACCTCTGCTAGAATGTGTAGAGTTAGTAGAGATACCCTTTATAATAATAGAAAAAGAAGCAGTGGAAATACATCTAATAATAAAAGAATCCCATTTAAGGTCAAAACCAAGCTTATGCATAATTGATTTTAGAAAATATCATTCGACCCTGTCATAAGCTTTAGTTAAATCAAGTTTAATCGTAGCAGCACCATTTTTCCTCCCTTTTTTTATTATTTAAATGGTTAAGACCCTCGTGGCCAATAGTAATGTTGTCTGTGATGGCGCAACCTGGAATAAAAGTAGCTTGACAAGGAGAAATGATATTATCAAAAAACCACTTCAAACGGTTAGAAATAGTTCTTAGAAATGATTTTATAGCATACATTACATAAACTAATAGGAGAAAATCATGAACTGAAGTGGGATTATTAGTTTTAGAAATTAAAACAATATTAGTTTTATTCCATGCACTAATATCCGAGGAACCATTGAGAATATCTAAACAGTTTTGAATTGTGTTTTTACCTATTGTTTCCTAGTAATGTTGATAGAACATAATTAGAAATTCGTTAGAGCCTGGGGCTTTAGTCGGACTCATTTCAATTATGGCTCTCTTAATCCTATCCTCATTAAAAGGTCATCGCTGTTAAGAACAACCGAGATCCAATGAGAATTTACACATATTTCCGTATATGCATTATGTGTTTCACCCGACCGCGAAGCTCTTGTAGGTGTAAACTAAATAGGTTATGGCACTCATCCCCCAAAAAAGAAGAGCGACACAAAATAGGGCGAATAGTCCGAGAGTTAAGCGAAGAGGCGGAGCAGAGCAAAGACCCCATTCATCCGAAGTAGTATTTTAGTATAGAACAGAGGCAGGCTTCAATGGTTTTTCATTCATTTGAGGTGTAACTCTAGAATTGATAGGATCGATTGCCTTTGAAATTATATCTTCTGTTGGACGGTTGGTACAAAAAAGCTGCTGAAAATAAGATGTAAAACAGTGCTTAGTTTCTACAGGATCTTCATTCCAGACATTATTTTCATTTAGAATCCATTTGATCTCATTTTGTTTCCTTCGAATTGAAGCTTTTTTGTGGAACCACCTTGTGTTTTTGTCACCCCATTTTAACCATTCTTCTCTTGATCTTTGTTTCCAATACATCTCCTCCTCTTTTAAGAGAAAATCCAATTCAAGTTCGATTTCTTGGATCTTATCAAAGTCAACATTAGGAAAACATTGATATGCATCCTAGTAGTGCCTTTTTATAATCAGAGATGTGTATCTTGAACTTCTTGAATTTCTATTAAATATTTTTATACTTTTTACCACTATTAAAAACCAATTTTATAATGAAATTATCAACTCATTGTTAAACTCCTTTTACTTCTTTAATTCAAAAATGAAGAAGAATATTTGTATCACTAACTTTTCTAAAATAAATATATAATTTTTTTTATAAATAAATATAATATTTATGAACTTAATTTTCCAAAACGTAAAAATACGTTAAGATATGTGTAAAATATGTATGGATATTTAATGCCTTGATTTGAAGTGTGGTTTTGGACTCGTTATACTCAACAGTGACAATTCCTTTTTTGTTAGGATTTTTAGTGGGAGAAACCATTTGACCCCTCCACGTGGCCTTTATTGTGTATCCTTCCAAATCTTTTTTTTTTTTTTGATTGCAGGCAAGAAATTATGTTAAGTGAATATATTTATAAAATTTGTAGTTCACTTGTGAATAAATAATTAAAAAAATAAAATCAACAATAAAAATTAAAATTGAACATTTAAAAATGTAGGAGGCTAATATAAAAGAAATCGCAAAATATTGAAATTAAAATGATAATCAACATTTTTTTCTAAATAGGTAAATAAATAATAATTTAACACATATATATATTGCGACATAGGAGTCAAAAGGGGCACGTGTCCCCTCAACTTATTCTTGAAAGTCGAAGGTGTGTAGCGGTAAGAAAAACCCACATTGATGCTGCACGTCGAAATCTGATAGGACTGTTACTTATTGTCGTAGTCCGCCTAAAAATGACATTTAGGATAATAATAAAAAAAGACATTAAATTTTCTAAAGAAAAATAAAATAATAGTAAAAAAGAATTTTAGGTTTTCTTAAAAATAACAACCCTTAACTTAAATTTTCTAGCTGTCACCCTAACAAAAATTGAAAAGAAAAAAAAATTCAACAATAATTTCTTTTGTTTATAGATATTTTTTCAACTTAAATTTTTCCACTCAAGTCTAAAAAACATCCTATCGAATAGACATCGTTAACTTTTTTTTTTAATCTAATTTTCAAATTTGTATTACTTAGTATATATTTATTTTAATTAATTTTAGAGTTAAAGTTACAAGATAATTTTCCATTTCCTCGTCAGGACATATCATACTATTCATAAGTAAATTTCAAAATTTTCTCAATTTTTTTAATTTTCTTACTTTTAAATCCAGGTAATAAATCATAATACTTTTATTGATAATGCTTTTGGAGAGTTAACCCTTTATTAATATGGAGAGATATTTTAAAAGAAAAATAACAATAAAAACCATAGAATCATCATCTTAAAGAAGAGAACACATCTATGATTTTGATAGATCTTATATAGAAATCAATTTAAGAGAACTAGCTGCAGATCCTAGTCTAAGAACTAAAATTTCTAAATATAATGATAATATTTAAGATCAAATTCGTAGAACATACTTACAATAAAGTTTTTATCAGCCTCAAAATCATATTTTTCCATTCAAAAAATTTGAATCGATTTCAATACAAAAAAATTCGTAAAGAATAATTATAATTTATACTAAATTAATTAATCTATCGAGCTATGAATATTTTTTCATATTTCTTTATAGTTTTTTTAATTATATAGTGTTCGTATACAAAATTTCTCGTTCTGCCATTATCTATCTATATATAAAAGATGTCGATTTGTGGAGGTTTTTGACTTCATTGGTGGTCTGATTCACTCGCCTCACATGGTGGCAGCTCACATGGAGAAAAAGAACGGATAAAAAAACAAAACAATTAGAATTCGGAAATTTTATTTTTAATATATATTATATATCTTAGAAATTAGAAAGTGGGAGGGGGTCTTGCGCTTACGTGGCAAAAGCTGGAGATAGAAGGGTCCCACATGTTTCCTTTGCCTTGACATGTCACATGCACCTTCATCATTTCCCCCTAATTAGTGTATCAAGAAAACCTTATTTTGATTACATTATTATTTTAATAATAATAAAAAAAAGTAAAAAAGACAATAGTAGTAAATATGTAACGTTTAGGTTAAATTTATTTTAAAAACCCCTAAATTTGGTCTTTTTTTTTTTTTTAAATACTTATATTATTTCCAAAGTCACAGTATTATTTTTATCTTTTTTTTTTCTTTTTTTAATAAATGCTTCAAACTACAATTGAATATAATTTTTATTTTTATAATTTCATATAAAAATTACGTCGATTGAGACCTAAAATGAAAATTTAGATCACCACTTCGTTTTAAGTTACATCTAGTTCTAATTTCTATTTAAAATTGTAAAGATTTCTATTCAAATTATAGTTTTAAAATATTGATGAAAGATCAAAGTAATATTATTACTTTTCAAAGAACAGTGATATTTTCGTATATTTCATAATTTAGCCTAAGATATTTGACTTTAAAGTATCAATTTAAGTCAAAGTGGATATAGTTCAACAGTAATTGATATATATTACCTCCTTTAAAATCGGATACTCAAATCTCTCTTTTCCTATTTTTTATATTAAAAGAATATGTCAATTATTGATGAACGATAAAAATATTAGTGAAAAGAAAGCGGGTGAAGGAAGAAGTTACGACTAAACATAAAAAAAAAAAAAAAAAAAAAAAAAAAAAAAAAAAAAAAAAAAAAATTATTAAAGAGAGTTTTTAAATTTGTAAATTTAAAATGAAATATATTTTTCCACATAAAACTTTAGCCAATCTAATTTTCTCCCTATAAAGAAAGGGTTAAATTAAGATTGGAAGATTACAATTACTCTTTCGGCTCAAAACCATTTGCCGCCACACGTAGCTCTATAATTTTGTATCCAACAAATTAATAATTGGCTTTACCTTAATCTCGTTTGCTTAAGTATAATAATCAGCACATATCGAAACAGACAATCCTACATTAAAAGTCTTTTTTTAAATATATATTAAAAGGAGAAAGATGATTCGATTTGGTAATAGTTTGTTTTTTTATTTTTGAAAGTTAAGTTTATTTCTTCTCAATTTTTTAACCATGGTTTTCATCTTTCTATGATATAAGAGTTAAATTATTAGTTAAATTCAAGAATTAAAATAAAATTTCTAAAAACTATTTTTCTTTAGTTTTCAATTTTTGATTTGGTTTTTGAAGACATTGGTAGAAAGTAGATAACAAAACAAGAAATTTAAAGATGAAATGACTGTTTATGGGCTTAATTTTCAAAAATTAAAAACAAAAAATCAAATGGTTATCAAACAAAACCTTATTTTTTTAAATTATGTTTTTTTTTTTTTACAATTTCTTTTATTGTGATTTTCATCTTTTCCTAATTAACTAAATATAACTCTCCCAGTAACATGTGATTCGGGGATGAACCAAGCGAAAGCAGGTGGGTGGACATGTAGCGTCCTGAGATTAGGAGGACATGAATAAACCGATATCATATCAAATGAGAGAGATCATGAGAACATGTATAGTTAAGAAAGACTTAAAAGAATTAAAAGTTATACTTATACTAACAATGTGCACCTTCTTTTTCGGTGGCTCAATTATAGGAACTCTTGGAGCAATCCTATGTTGGGTGACCTGAGAATTTTCTTAGGAAGCATATGAGTGAAGACAAAACATGTTGAAAGAACCATGTTGGTTTGTAGGGATGATTTTCATTCTTAGAAGCATCATGACAAGCAAGGGTCACCTTTCCAGGTAGCAGGGGATACAGAGGAATGTCAGGGCCATTAGTTGTCGAATCCTGGTCTGAATCCTAAGCCTGGGGCACTAAAAGAGTAGCCCAAATTAAAAAACGAAAATAAGTTTTCAAAACCTATTTTTTTAGTTTTAAAAAAATAAAATTGGCTTGATTTTTTAAAACGGTCATAAAAAGTAGATAACAAAACCAAGAATCATGAGTAAATATGGTGTTTATGAGCTTAATTTTCAAAATTCAAAAATTGGTTTTTGGATTTTGAAAATTAAGCTTATTTCCTTTCCATTTCTTATAATAGTTTGCATATTTCTTAAGTATAATTGTTGAATTCTTAGTCAAATTCTAAACATAATATATTTTTAAAAGCTACTTTTTTTTAGTTTTCAAATTTTGGCTTAATCTTTTAAACAGTTGGTAAAAAGTAGATAACAAAAGAAGAAATTTGGAGGCGGAAGTAGTGTATATAAGCTTAATTTTCAAAAAAACAAAAAATCAAATGGTTACCAAACGGGACCCAAATGATCATCAAAGTGTCTTAAATGGTGTTAAAAAATTTCAACTTCTTCACAATATCACTTGTTAGAAACCATCAACATTTTCAAGTATCTCCAAAATGATACAATATTATTTTCGTTTTTTCAACAATTGATGTTTTCCTTTCATTTGTATATCCACAACCTAATTTCTCTTTTCTAACTAAATATGAAAGGATCAAACAATCGTTCTCTTGAACAAAGGATCATCGAACCTCCTTCAAATGGTCATATATTTATCTACAAAACACTCAACAGGACACATCGCCTTTAATATGGTTGGACATAACTCTACTAATTACATATTTTAGAATACATGGTGCTAAGACCCTTCCTTTGTAGCATCACACACTTGTTTGACATTTGAGGTTTCATCCACACACACAACTCTACATGACTTTGGCTATGAGGGATTGCTAATTTTAGAAGAATATTAATCTTCAGAAGAATAATCAGTACCTTATTCACTTATATTTGATAGATTGAAATCGAATTGAAACTATAAAGACCAATTTTGTAATTTTAATATAATTATTTTAAGATTTATACTTTTTAACCCTAATTCTTCATTTAATACTTATTTTCATTCTTTATCTATAAATTAATTTTGTAGAAAATATTAGAAGAAAGAATTATTTAATTTTTACCATTTTTTGTCACTATTAAAAGTAATTATAAAATTTTACATTTTAAAATAAAGTGTATTAGAAAAATGTTTCTAACATATGATTTCATTGTGAATTAATTGTTTGGGATCTTTTCATGATTTCTCCACACAATCAACCAAATTTCTAATTGACATACCCATCTCATCTAATGCTACCATATTTCTCGAAACACTTTCAGCTTTTTTTTTAATATTAAAAAAAAAACATATTATCCATAGAGAAAAAATTAATTTTTTTATTTTAAATTGACATGATATATCAAATGTAAATTTTAAGATAACAGATTATAATCCTTATCAAGTTGTATACTCAATTTCAATTTACCAGTAAAAATTCTATTTTATTCACTAAATAATATAAAAATTATGAATTAAAAAAAAAAATCCCCATTCTAAGAAAAACGTCCTCACACATAGCAAAAATCGAAAAAAAGTATATTTGTACAAAAGCCCACCATTTTAATGTATTTATATAAAGCTTCCAATCCAAACAAAGAAATTGAGAGTGACCACAATGGGCAACCGTCCGTGTGCTCTCTATTTTTGCTTTGCTGCCCCTACCGACCGTTACGATTGCGAAATCATGGACCGCTACTTTTCTCGACTTTGCTATCTTTAGACCCTAAGGTAAAAATTTAATTTTCAAAATTTTATATATTTGATATCGGCATGATCGTTCACTATCAAGCGACCTCTTTTAAAAAAATCATGTGACTATCACATGGTACATTGACATATCTTTATCTATATGTACTCCTTGCCATGCTGATTTAGAGGAAATTGATTTTTTACTTTGGCTCCATGTGCCATCTAGGCATGATTTCCTTTAGTTTACTCTTCTTTATGATCTTAACTTAACTTGTCACTTTCTAAGGTTGATACAAAAAAATGATGGGTACGAATGAGAATCCTACCATTATGATTTGATATTTTTGGCTATGAATTTGATTCAAACCTAGATAGATATACATATTGTACAAATAAAGTCTAAAGTCTTTGGTATACTGTTATATTCGTCCATGAACAAAGCTTCAAAAGTAATTAAAAGTTTGTTTAATAATGCAATTTGAAAACAGACATTTAAAAACGAGAAATTTAATGAAAACAATGTAGTGGTTAGATATGTATTTGGTAGAAGATTAAAAAAATTGATCATAATTTAAACCAATGTATAGATCATAAAATAAATTGTAGACGCTAGATATCCACTAATCATTAAGTTAAAGATAAACTATTGTTATTTTATGTATAATATGTTGAAATAATTTGTAAAATTTTTATTTTTCAATACCATATAATTTATAATATATAAATTTTAGTTTAATAAAAATGGGTAGAGTTTATAATATGAAATACTATATTAATTATAACTTTTATCTTTTTTACATTTATGCATTTTAAAATTTGAAAGTTCAAATTTGGATATAATAAAAATATAAAAATATTGCTTTTAATACAATCACATAATTTAAAATAAGTTTTAATTTCAAAAGAAGTTCTTTCAAACACAAGTGAATTTAGTAAATCCAAAAACATAAAACAAAATTCAAATTGCATACAAAAAAACCGTAACCAATTGAGTTGAGAAACATTAAAAAGTAATGTAGGTAGCTTTATATCTTTTGATTTATAAATCTTTACAATAAATTTATATATGGAGTCTTAGAAATTGGTTTTAATTTAAATTTTTAGGTCATTTCAGCGTGATATCTTTTACTACTCTATAAAATATGAAATTATTGCCTTTTTCCATTGTTATTTTTTCAAGATTTAAGAATGGATTTTTTTCTAAAAATAAATAAATAAATCAACATATTGCCCAAATAAATGAATAAATAATGATTCAATAGCTTTTCTTATTCATAAGGCAATCAAAGGGGGTAACATTGGTCGATGTCAATGAACTTTATTGATCCCAAAATATTGTTTGGAAACTAAAAATCATTACAGATCAAGAAAGAAAAGGAGAAAAATCAACCTTTAATCCTTCAATTTGTTTTACTTTTGAAATGCTCCATATTTTCTAAATTTTGAATTTGAGGATAAGTATTTCATTATCCATCACTTTAATTTCTTTAACCATGTGATCGGTTTGAAAAATTAGAGAATCCATGGATTTAACAGCACCTACTAACACACAGTGATAAAGAAAGAGACTTGCATCATTCTCCACAACAATGACCCATGCAAATTTGTAAATTGTAAAAATGAAAAAACAATAGAATATATCTAATATATTAATATTTAATTAGGTGGCTGAGTTTTTTCAGAATTGGAGCGAACAAAACGTCATTTTGTCTCTTCCATTGTCAAGATCCTTGTAACAAAGGTACATTCATATATAATTCTTCGTTTTTTCGAGATCCACCTTCTATTAGTAACTTTGGGAATCCCATAAATATTATCACTTGAAACTTTGTCGATTCTTTGTTAGCATGTAAGATTTCTCTGTTCAATTAAATATCGTCGAATCGAATGCTATGAATGTAGTTTAAGTCGGTTCTGAGTTATCTCTCGAATTATTGGGAAGTGCATTAACATAAATACAACAGTAAGAAGAGGTAATACAAAAGTGTGTAAACTATAAAAACGAGTCAAGGTAGATTGTCCCACACTAGCACTTCTGCGTAATAACTCTACCAAAGGCGAGCCTATTACTGGTATAACTTCCAGTATACCTATTTGCTTAAAATGTCTATTTTGTAGGAAAAATCCAATCCCAACACCTATGGAGTTATTACAACAAATATGGAGCTAAATGGAGTCAAATTGAACAAAAGAATCAACTTAGAAGAAAAAAAAATACAAATTACCATTCTACCCCTCAAATGAACCAATTCAACATGCTTCATTACCTTGCAACACTCTCTCCAGAGCATACTCTAACGCTAGCTCAACACTGTAAAATAGAAAGCACCAAAATGCTGCAAAACAGGGCAGCGTTGCAACACTCCGGAGATTGACGAAAAAATAGAATGCCCACGCACCTATGCGAAAACGAGCGTCAAACCTGCACAATCGTAGGATTGCAACACTGCGACCCTTAACTAATAAAAACTAGTATTCCGGATTTTTAAAGGGGGAAAACTTCATTTTTCAGAGGAGAGACCATTTTTTATGAACTTGAGAGCTTTTCTTTGTAATTTCTAGAGAGATTATGTCAAATTTTGTTCATTCTTTGTACCAATTATGCAAGACTCAATCGCTTGAAGAATTTCCTTCTCCATGAGTAGGTAATTTCTTTTCTTAGGGATTTTGTAGATTAACATATTCATGAGACGTTTCTATAAATTCTTTCTTGTAATTTGTTATTCTTAAATGTACTTGCTATGAATTTTAATAAAATCAGTTAAAAATGAATTGACGACTCAAATTTAATTGATTTTAGTATGCAAAATTACATGACTCTATAACAAAATTGTAATTAGGTTGCAACAATTAGTGATCTTGATTTCTTTTCCTATTTTCTTGAAAGAATCCACTAATTTAGAACATTCATATAATCATGCTTGATATCATTCATATAATCAGTCTTTTGAGTTTCAAGAATGTCATAGTTAAGAAAACCCAAAAGATTAATGCAATTTAGGAATTAATTGTGGAATGTCTTTAGGAAGCAATAAGAACTAAATCATGGCTAATTGTTTAATTGGCTAATTAGGGCATTAAGGGTAATCCTTAATGAACTATGAAACAATTTAATTGTATGAATTTATTAAGTTTATGATAGAATTGGCTTAATCTACATAAAATCCCCAAGATTCTTTTTCCATTGAATTTTATTACATAATCACTCTCATTTCTCTCACTACTAAAATTTTCTCAAATCTTGTTTTACTTTTACATAGTTTCTTTAAAACAAACAAACCCCCCACTTGTTACATTTTGGAATTCAAAAGGTCAAATCTTGCCAATTAATAGAGGTTCCTTGCGGATCGACCTCTTACTTCCTCTATAACTACATGTTAGGTTTAATTGTTGTTTGAGCATTATAAATTTCATTTTATCTTGAACACTGCAATTTGGTTCCGAGGTAAGGAATAACTAGTTACACCAAAGGATGCGGTCAATACAACTAGAACCACACCTGTAACCCAAGTCAATCCACGAGGTTTTTTAAATCCACCAGTAAGATACACGCAAAATACGTGCAATATCATAATTAAGACCATTATACTTACCGACCATCTATGAACTGGTCGGATTAACCAACCAAAGTTAGCTTCTGTCATTATGTATTGAATAAAAGCAAACACCTCAATAACGAAGCTGCCTTCCTCTGGTTCACCTCTCCTGTATGGAAGAAACCTTGTCAAAAGTCTCTTTCCATTGTTAAGATCCTTGTAACAAAGGTATCCCCTTATTGCATGGAAGTTGATGTTCAAGGTATGGAGCCACTGCCATCAGTATAGCGTGCTTATCCTTATCCTAGGTTTTATCGGGGGTCACCACTCCCCGCCTAGAAAGGAATCACATGTCGTGATATTTTATTTATTTCACAATTGAATTAATTTAAAAAAGACCTAGAGTTAGGGATTTATTAATTGATAATGTTGCTCCAATACCCAACCAAAGGTTACTGCTTAGACTGATAAATCCCAGAGAAATTGCTATATCTTCTATTCAAAGGAGAGAAATAAGTCTGGATATTTTGATAGTTTAGATTGAATAAAGAAAATATCTAAAATTATTTTTAAAAAATAATTATAGAGTAAGAGATTCAAATTTATATTGATATCCTATTGAACTACGCTCAAATTGAGTAAAAGAAAATATAACTTAATTAAAGTTATTTTCAATAACTATTTGGTTCTTTATTGTTTGTAGTCTTAAAATTTCTTTAATATAATTTTTATGTTCTCAACTAACATCTAAATTCTTAACCAAAATTTAAAAACAAAAACTAATTCTTAAATCTAAAATCTTGTTTGGTAATACTTTGTTTTTAAGTTTATTTTAAAAATAAAAAACCAAATGACAATCTAATCAGATCTATTTTTCTTATTTTAAAAATTTTAATTTAATATTTTAAAACACTCTGAAAAAAATAAATAATAAAACAAAGAAATCAATGGTAAAATGAGTATTTATAAGCCCAATTTCCAAAATCTTAAAACTAAAAACCAAATCCTATTTTTTTTTTTATTAAGCATATTTTCTCTCCATCTCAATTTTTTATTATGATTTTGATCTTCCTCAAATAAAAAAGTTGAACTCTTTAACTAAATTCAAAAAACAAAAACATGTTTTTAAGAACTATGGAGCCATTTGATAATCAATTGACTTTTAAATTTTAGTATTTAAAAAACAAGTATGTTTGCTATATAATTGTGTTTTCTATTTTTCTTTTTTTTGAATTTTAAAATCATATTTGAAAAAAAAAATATATATTTTAAGTTTATGAAAATTGGTTTGGTTTTGGTAGAAGGTAGATAACAAAACAAGAAATTTAGAAACGGAACCGAGTGCTTATAAACTTTAATTTTAAAAACTAAAAATAAAAAATCAAATAATTACTAAACATGACCCATTGATTATTAAAGAGAATCTAAACTACGAGTCCAAATTTATTTACTTCTGAATTTATTTATTAATTTAAGAATGATCTAACATTAAAATATATAGATTTAATAGGCAAATCTGTACCCTTAGACAGGAGTAAATAGAAATGTATCCTACCAACAAACTATATACTTTTCAAAAACTAAAATGATATTAGATTTCACTTAAAAACTAGTAGAAGTTTTCAATTGCACTGTATATCAGAATTAAGTGTTACCTCTCATCTCCCATTGAGGAAAAATAATATCTTCAAACCTAAACCTAATAAGATCCATTTGAATCAAAATTTTTAATACATACACCAAGGTATTTTAAAAAAATAGAAATGTTGCTTAATCCAATGCTCTTTTTTTAAGGTAGTAAAAAATAAAATTTTAAAGAAATTGCCACGAGTTGAATCATATAATGTAAAAGAACAAAATAATATTATACTTTTCGTTATTCGTTAGGGGTATACTGTAGTCGGTCAGAATCGATCTTTGGACCAAACCACCGTCGAACTAACTAGGGTAAATTTAATTCTTTTAACTTTTTAACCACCATGGAACTGACTATGGTCAATTTAGTTCTTCAATTTTTTTTAACCATGCCTCTCTTCTTCTCCGACCAACTTCGATTCGATTGACTCAATTATTCGGTCCATCACGCTTCCCCCATACTTTAGAAGGTTAATGTAAAGGGAGGGTTAACGTAAAGGGAGGAAGAAGAAAAGGAGTCTTACTTTTGCAAAGGAAAAAGATGTTATGAGAATAAACCCATATAATTTGATCAATAGAAAACTTTCTTCATGAGTAAGGAATAATCTAAACATAAACACAGTTCAATTTCACAGGAGACGTCCCCCTTTCTTGAACATGATCTGAATTTACTTTTATCCAAATTCCCGTACTAAAATTGTAAAAATATAGTAAGAATTTCATGCACCAAATACAAGAAATCGATATATTATATATATTTGACAAGAAATTACTTGCGGAAGAGAAGTAGTAGGGGAGAAAATGGATTTCTTCTTTTTCTTTTTCTTTTTCTTCTTTTTTGTTCTGGGAAGAGAATTGATCAGAGAAAGTGCACGAGTTATCAGGTAGAAGAATCGATACCAGAAGAAGATGAAGAAGAGCTTGAAACCAAGTTGACTATGGCGCTCAGGACTCGGATCTGCATCTCTAGTGCTGGAATGTAATCAGTTACTTCATCCAGAATCACCGGCAGCGGTTGTTTCCGGCAGCCGGGAACTAGCCGGCCTAGAAGCCGGACTTTTCTCTGTACAGTTGGTAATCCTTTCCCTCTCAACCGCAAAACGCTAACACTCGGCTTCTTCGTACGGCTGTTTCCGGCCACACGCGCCTTCTGCCTATTGTGCTTATTACGAAACTTCAGCTTGAGACGGTTCGTTAAGATTGCTCTGCTCCACCTACTTCTTCCTTTCGCCGTCATGGCTAGAACCGTATCGGAAGCCTCCCGCACCGCCCGGCCACGGCGCGGCATTTCGTTTGGTGTCGACTCAGGAGAACTGATCCTGACCTGACTCAAGGCGCGCAACAGCTTCGAAGAGTAAACTTGATGCTGAGCTTGCGATTTCCATTTGATTTGATCCTGATCTTGACGATCATCTTCCCTTGCTGCTTTCTTCTTCTTCTTCTTTCTGGATGAATCACGCGATCGCTCAGAACTCGCCACAGGATTCAGAATCAGAGACGACGCCATTAAAAAAAAAAAAAAAAAACCACACACCGATCCAAATTCAAGATATTCTCACTGCCGTAACCACCAAAACCTTTTTTCCAAAATGATTCCACAACGAATTTTTCCTCTCCGAATCACGTACGGACTGCCTTCTTCACTTCACAAATCAAATCAAATCCTCCTTAGGAAAAAAAAGGCACAGACGTAAATTCATCGATTCAACAAAACAAAAGAAGAAAGGTTCCATTCCGCTTCATTGAAAACATCAATTGATCAAAAAACAAACTCCACACAAGCAATCAACGGAAACAAGAATAAACAAGCAGAGCAAATTCAAAAGAGACAGAACAATCAATCAAATCAACATCATCAGCGCAAAAGGAACAGAACCGTGATGGAAAAGGCGAAAATCCGATAAGAAAGATACCTTTCACGGCGAGACAAGAGAGAAATGAAACGGAATTTTAGGGAAAAACGGTGGCGGAGAGAGAAAGAGAGAAAACGGAACGGAGTTTGTTGAGAGGAGCCGACTGTGAAGTGGGGAGAGAAAGCGGGAACGGTGAGAAGAGATGTTATAAAGGGAATTAAAAAGATAAGAGCACAGTTTTGATTTTCCTTCCAATAATAATAATAATTTTAAACCAAAACTAAAATCACAGTCACAGTTGCATTAACTTTTTAAAATTTTATTTTATTTAACTGTTTTTAATCGCTTTTATATGTTTCTTACACTCCCACAACTTTGACTTTGACTTTTACGGTTTGGCTCATTGTGGCTGCCGAAGCTGCCCAAGCTGCCCAAGCTGCCCGAGCTGACCGGACACTTAGTTCCGGTGAAAAACTCTTAAGACACCGCTGCCACATCCCCCACCCATCAAACTTCCACTTTATATAAAATTATAAGTCTCTTTTATTTTATTCATTTTCTTTTTTACAACAAATTACTTTTCTTTTAAATTACAAATTTTAATTCCAAATAATTAGCTTACTAAAACTTTCAATACAATCTAATACATCTTTAATCTTTAAATTTTGTTTTTGCATCCTTTCCAAATAATATATATATATATATTTTCTGCTTCATTCCTATATCTTTTTAAAATGACTTAATTTTTAAACTTAATATATATATAAATAGTTCATAGGTAAAAATTTAAACGAATTATAGACTATAATAATCACCTCTTGTTATATGGGGATTCGAACCTCCCACCTCTAAGATGATGAATCATGTCAATTATCGCTGAGTTAAGTTCATTTGAAACCTCATAAATTATTAAATATTTTTTAAAGTTTAAATGATCAACTAGATACAAACTAGAAATTAAACTTAACTTTAACCTGAGATTTTTGATAGAATTAAGTAAAAAAATACCAAAATAAATTACTTACTAATAACTAGAAAATAGTTTTTTTAAATAGAGTTTATAATGATTGAACAACTCAAGTACAACGTAACTTGATATAAAGATTAGAGGATAGACTCTAATTAATCTCCATCTTATTAAACTCGATAAAAAAAAATAAATCAAAACAATGTAGTAAGTTCATCTATCAAAACTATGATATAATACTTTTACTACTAAAAATCCATTTAAAAACATATAATGCTTGAAAAAAATCTATGTAAAAACATATAATATTAACAAGTTCTAAATGATAAAAAATTTATGTAAAAATATATGATACTCTATATCATTCTAAAAGTAATAGGTCGATTCTTTCCCCTTAGTAATTGTTGAACTTAAAAAAAGAAAAAGAACGATCAAATACTCTTCTATTTGAGACTAATATAGGATACTTGTTGATCAATTCAAACATTTCTAGAGTATCTCGTGTATCTATATAATTATAAACTTCCAAAATAAGAAAATACAACAAAAATCATAAAGGTATGTCTACTCTTTAAAAAAAAGCTCAAAAGAATGAGAATATGAAGAAAAAAAGAAAGCGAGTATTCCATATCTAAAATGTTATATCTTTTATCACATGTTTAAAAGGATAAGTAAATGAGTAAAGGTGAAGAAAGTTCAATTAATATAAAGTGTTAACGAGTAAGAAATACGTGGTTTAAATCTTTTTATTTTATTAAAAGAAAAAAAGAAAAGAAACTATTAAAAAGGTAGATTAAAATTGAATGTTGGGTGGTGTAACACTCAATAATTTGTCACAAGTTACAAATTGTTTTCAATCACAAAATTTCACCCATGTGTAATAGATATTTTAATCATTGAAGAAATGATCTCAGTAGGCAGCAATAAAGCCATAAAAAGTGGGATTTTTATTTCAAAAATATATATGTTAATGTACTTTTCAACTACATTTGACAGTGTCATTATAAAATCTCTCTTGGGACAATTTTATTCAAAACAAACCGCAGTAAAAAGGCCATTTAATTTAAAAACGTGTTGAAAAAATTGGTTAAAAATAGTGACATTTTGTCAAATTGATTAAGCTACTTAACTTGATCCGATAATCTACTTTCTTTCTTTGAAAATTTATTAAAATCAACCAATATTTATCAAATAGTCGGATTATTGTTACACGATATGAACTACACGAAATTACTCTTCAAAGCTTAGACACGTAACTAAAACTTCTAAAAATGGAAAAACAAAATGCTTGATTGAATGATTTCTTTAAGTATTTAAAAACGTGTTTTTAAACCCTCGAAAAATCTTTTCAAACACATCCTAAAACTAAACCCAATCAATCAAATGTCAAAATCTAAATCAATAATTCTATATAAGATAAATATACCACACATTTAATCTCAAATCTAGAGTCATTTCCGAACCTAGTTGTTATTAAATTTTATTCTAAACTAAACTACTCTACTATACTTGATCGAACAATCTACTTTCTTCTAACATGTGCGAAATCAACCAATATTTGTAAAATAGTCATGTTAGACCATTGTTAAACATCATAGACTACACAAACTCACTCTTCAAAGTTCAAACACGCAACTAAAATTTTTAAAAATGAAAGAACTAAATAGTCATTTCTAATGCATCCTAAAAGTAAACTCCGTCAATCAAACATTAGAATCCAAATAAAAAACTCAACAAAAGATAAAACGATACACACAATTAATCTCAAATCTAGAGTGATGTCCAAACCTAATAATTCATAAGCTACTTTACTTGATCCAACAAGCCACTTCGTCCTAATATCAACCAAGTCATGTTAGACCATCGTTAAAGAAGAAGATGTACACAAAATCGCTCTTAAAAATTCCGATACGTAGCGATTCATAAAAAGGTAGGGGAAAGGAATCAGGCAGTGCGGGAATTTGGCAGCCACTAATCGAACAAAGAAACAATGAAATAAAAGGGTGGTATCAGCTATGGTAATGCAATATAATGTTTTGTTTTTCAAAATTATTTTAATTCCGTGCAATGATTATTGGTAGTGGAGGTGGTGATGAAATATACAATATATATAAAAAAAAAACAATAAAGTAAAAGGGGATGCATGTGCAATGTGGGTCGGTTTTTTATTTAAAAATTTTTAATTAGGCTTGGTTTCGTATTTGTTGGTGCTTTGGAATTTTGCTACTTTAAGAGATGTAGACAGGTATGCTCCACATTTGCTGCCACTACCATCTCTGTCGTCTTCCTCTTAACAGATTTACAAACAGCTTGGCTTTCCACTGTTTCTCCCATTTCAAAATTCACTTGTATTTTGGTCAACTCACTGTGTTTGTATACCCATTTTTGGTACCCCATTCATCATCATTTCAATATAAATTATGAGAATTGGATTCGTCCTCTATTGCTTATTGTTGGGATCAAGGAGCTTAGAAACAAAAAGTCTCCTAATAAAAATGTTGGGAATCAATTGCCGGCTTCTACTGCATTTTCGAATCCGCCTTTTCAATATTTCCACGTCAAGGACGTTTGTTGTTTAGTATGTACAAACAACACAAGTGTTTTATGTAATTTGTATTATTCCCGAGGGGTAAAGTAAAGTTTGTGTGATTTTTTATGGGGGTGACAATGTGTTTTTTTTAGATGTCGGTTTCATAATTATTAAGTCTCATTTGGTAATCGTTCATTTCACTTTCAAATGAAATCTATTTTTTTATTGATGGTTAAAAAAATAAATCAAATTTTGAAAACTAAAAAAAAAAAAAATAGTTTTTTGTGCTTGGAATTTGGATAAGAATTCCGTTCTTGTACTTACGAAAGATTGAAATTATTGGAAGAAATTGAGAGGAAATAGATTTAATTTTTAAAAACTAAAAATAAAAAACAAAATGGTTGTCAAATGGGGTTTTGATTTTTTTGTTTTTAGTTTTTTGAAAATTAAGCTTATGAACATAACTTTTACCGATGCATTATTTGTTTTGTTGTTCACTTTATATGAATATTTTCAAAATACAAAGTCAAATTTTGAAAATTAAAAAAAAAAAAAAAAAAAACTGACTTTTAAAAACTCGTTTTTATTTTTGGAATTTGACTATGACTTCAAATGTTTGCTTAAAAAATACGAAAAACAACCACAATGTTTAAAAACTAAAAAATGAAGGTCTTGTTACATAACCATTTACTTTTTAAAAATTAAACTTATAAACATTATTCCATCTCTAAATTTCTAAGTTTTATTATTCTCATATTTTAAAAGACCAAACCAAGTTTTGAAAGTTAAAAGAGTAGTTTTTAAAAACATATTTTTATTTTTAGAATTTAACTAGATATTCACGTGTTTTTTTTAACAAAAGTGAAAATTATAACTAGAAAATTAAGAGAAAATAAATATAAATTTTAATAAAGAAATCAACATCACATATAGTAAATGATTATCAAACGAAAGTTAAAGTTTTCTTATGATTTTGAAAATTTTATAAAAACTTTTTTTAGGATTATTTAATGCACATAGAAGAGAGTGAAAGTTTTGGGGAATGGCAACCAGAAGGTAGGGGAATAAAAGGTATATGTGTTGAAATCATTATGTTTTAGGCCAATTCTCAATCCTAAGAGTCACCACAAAAATCATTTTTGCCATGTGTAATCACTTCACCATTTTTTTTTTAAGAATAGCCAAATGAGAAAAACCTATAGATATGATATGAAGGTGATACATATTATAAATTAAATTACCTTAAAAGATGAAGAGTCATTATGATGTGCCACAGAAACTGCCTCCCTAGCAGGCAGCTGAATGGCAAGGACCATTCTATTTTAAGAATAACCAAATGTGCAATCTAGGCAAAGTCTTCTCTGTGGTGGAAATTCACTAACAATGGTTCTTCAATAGTTGTGTAAAGAAAAGAAACATTTGGATTATGTATTGTAAATCAGATTCTTATTAACAATTATCATAGACCTAACTTAATTACCTCCTTCACAGAATGCCATTGGGTTGAAAATTCGATTTGATTATCGCAATAACGAGTGTAAAAAACTCAATGACCCAACAAATCCAATCAACTCTGTCCAAACCATTTGAATTGAGTTGGCTCATGGTTCCAATTTTATCTAATAATTGGAACTATGAGCGCGTCTGACATAAGAAAACTACCGATTATCCATATATCAATTCATTTATGCAAAGTACAATAGACATCCAGAGAGACAGTCTCCACAAATAATTCCATAAAAGGTTGATAAAGAGGAGATTATAACATTAGTTGCAAGAGCCTTCTAAATAGTTTTCGTGCTTACATGCCCAAGATGTTTATGCCATAGGTTCGCTTCATCTTGTCTAGAGAGATGACAAACCTACAAAGAATAATCAAAACTCCATAGATAAAAATTATCAGAAGAACGCAAACCTGTCATAATGAGAGCTTTGACATCATCTGTGACAGTATATTTATCTTTGGTAAAGCTCACATCCACTCCTTAGTCGCCCAACTGACTAATGTTGATAAGATTGACAGTAAGACCTTCAATCAAAATTACATCTTTCAGTGGAGGAAGACTCGGATTATTCAGTTTTCATTTCCCAATGATTTTTTCACAAGCACGATCACCAAAAGTGACCTTTCCGAAACTGACAAATTTAAGATTGGACAAATAACTCTTTTCACCAATCATGTACCTGGAGCTTCCACTATCAAAATACCAGTCACCTTTAGCAGAGGACCTAAGCGAATTTAGAACCACATTACATTTTTTCTGAAGATTTTTCTCTCTCCACGCCTGTTTGACTATTGTCTGTTTTTTTATAATGGTTCTATGAGAAGTAGGGAGTACTTCTGGAATAGATAGGTCTATAGAGAATCTTCAGTAATTGATAACAAAAAGGACGTTTATGCCCCATCTTTCCACAATAGTGATACACCCACCTTGGTCTAATCAAGTGATTATCTTTTAATATAACATTGTTGGTAGATGTGCCTGGAAAGCCATAAGACTCTGGATCTTCAGCTCTAATGAACTCAATCTTTTGCATACCTTTTAGTTTTGATTGATTGTAATGCTGACTTCCTCTTTTAGAAAAACCAAGCCCAGAGTTATCACCAATAGTTTTTCCTCTTGTCAGAATTTTTTCCAGAGACTCAGTACCAGTGTTCAACATTCTTACATTCTTGCAAACTGACTCCTTAGCTTTAACTTGAGAGAGTTCGCACTTCAAATCTACAATAGTAGATATAAGTCTACGATTATCAGCTATCAAAGTCCCAATTCTTACCTTATGCACATTAAGTGGTTTCTGATCATCTTGCCATTTAAGAAAAAGAGTATGATAAGAATGATCTGTAGACTCAAGTTCGGCAGTATCATGATCAATTTTTGCATACACATCATAATCATAAATATCACATGATGAGGTGTCCGTGTAGATGTTACTAACAAGCACTTTGACACCATCGTCTGAGCCACTACTATCTTCAGATTCAATACTAGACAAAGTTAATATATAGCCTTTGCTCTATCTCTTCAAAAAAGTGGGACATTTTGCCTGTATATGACTGGATCCACTACACTCTCTACATTTGATGTTCTTTTCCTTGTGAGAAAGTAGATTACCTGACATGTTTGTTTCCTTTTTACTATTATGAGATCTGAATTGAATGGGAAAACTAGAGCCTCCTGACTTGTTGTTACTGTAAGAGCTAGACCTCTTACCAAAATGCTTGAGTACACTGTTAAACTATTTTGAAAGCAATGTAATCGATTCAGCAAGAGTGTCTTCTACTTCTTTATCGTTATCAATCAATTCTTCTTTAGCAGCGGATTGAAGAGCAATTCCCTCATTTTTCTTTTCGATTTTTCTATCAAGGGACATTTCAAAAGTGAGTAAGGAGTCAAATAATTCATCTACTCTCAATTTTGTTATGTCTCGGGCTTCCTCAATGGCAGTGACTTTCATGTCAAATATCTTGGGTAGAGATCTAGGTACCTTCTGAACAAATTTTTCCCTTTTTCTGAAATCTTCTCCCCGAGAGCCAACGACTCATTTGCAATATCTAACAAACGAACATTGAATTCAACAATGGATTCTTCATCGTGCATTCTAAGATGCTCAAACTTCGATGTCACCAACTACAGCCTAGACATCTTTACTTTAGACATTCCCTCATGAACAACAGACAAGATATATCATGCCTCTTGAGATGAGACACAAGTATTAATTAATCTGAAAATGTTGCAATCTACACTATTGAATATGGCATTCAAGGCACGTGAATTTTCCAAAGAAGCTTCATCTTCATCTCCAGATCATTGAGCCTTTGGCTTCAAGATTTCCTTCCCATCAAAAGTTTTGATGGTAGGATGTGTCCATCTGGATACAACTTTCCAAGTTTTGTTGTCAATTGACTTTAAAAAGGCAGTCATTTGAGCTTTCCAGTATGAATAATTTGTTCCATCAAGAACAAATGGACAAGTGGTAGAGCCTCCTTCCTTGATTTCGTCCATGATCGAAGCACCTGAGATAAAGGTGACCCGTTCTGATACCAATTGAAAAACGCAATAGGATGATTTGTCACTCAATATATGGATGTTAAACAGAAAGCAATGATGACAACTGTAACAACGAAAACCAACAACAAGTAAATAAGTAAAAGCACATAGTAGTTGGTAATTGATGAAAAAGGAAGAGTAGAAAGAGAAAAAGGGCACACAGAGTTACGTGGAAAACCCTAATACAGGGAGAAAAACCACGGTATGAAGTTTTTTCATTAGAATTGATGCACTGGATACACAGAGGTTGTACGTTTAAATAGAAAAGTAGGAAACCCTAGAGTACAGTAAAAAGACATAAAGGCCCCTAGGGCTTAAACCCTACTTTCAACACTCCCCCTTAAGTTGGGGTGTAGATATCAGTGAGGCCCAACTTGCTAATACATGAGTCAAAAGTCTGCTTGAGAAGCCCTTTTGTAAGAACATCTGCCATCTGTTGACTAGAAGGAATATAGGGAATACAGATGTTGCCACTGTCAAGTCTCTCCTTGATGAAATGCTTATCAATTTCCACATGCTTCGTTCTGTCATGTTGCACTGGGTTGTTTGCGATACTTATTGCAGCTTTATTATAACAATAGAGTTTCATCGGACAGTCACTATCTTGATCAATATCATTTAGGACCTTTTTCAGCCAAATTTCCTCACATATCCCAAGAATCATGGCCTTGTATTCTGCCTCGGCACTGCTTCTGGCAACAACTCCTTGTTTCTTATTCCTCCAAGTGACAAAGTTACCCTACACGAAGGTACAATACCTAGATGTCGACATTCTGTCTACCACAGAACCTGCTCAATTAGCGTCCGTGTATGCCTCGATGTACCGTTTATCAGACTTCCTGAACATCAATCCTTTTCCAGGAGAGGTTTTTAAATATCTCAGGATGCGTTCCACTACTCTCATATGTTCTTCATAAGGGGACTGCAAAACTGACTGACTACACCGACAACATAGGATATGTCTGATATGGTATGAGAAAGATAGATTAATTTTCCAACAAGCCACTGATATCTCTCCTTGTTGATCGGAACACTGTTAATCAAGTTACTGAGTTTAGCATTAGCTTCCACAGGAGTATCCACTGGTTTATAGTTTGTCATACCAGTCTCCTTAAGTAAATCCAGAGTATATTTCCGTTGAGAAGCTGAAATCCCTTCTTTCGACTGAGCCACTTCTATTCCGAGAAAGTACCTCAATTTTTCGAAGTCCTTAATTTCAAATTCCTTAGCCATTTTCCTCCTCAATTTGTCAATTTCTGAAGCATCATCACCTAAAATGACAGTGTCATCTACATACGCAAACAGAACTACAATTTTTCCAAATACTGATTTCTTCGTAAAGAATGTGTGATCTGAATGTCCCTGACTGTACCCTTATGATTTTACAAAGGTAATAAATCTGTCAAACCAGGCTCTTGGAGACTGTTTCAATCCATACAAGGACTTTCTTAGTTTACATACTCGATGATTGAATTGTTTCTCGAACTCTAGGGGAGGACTCATGTAAACTTCTTATTCTAATTCTCCATTAAGAAAGGCCTTCTTCACACCAAACTAGTGGAGAGGCCAGTCTTTGTTAATTGCAACTGAAAGAAGTACACGGACAGTGTTTAACTTTGCCACTGAGGAGAAAGTCTCGGAGTAATCTATTTCGAAGGTCCGAGCAAAGCTTCTGGCAACCAACCTTGCCTTATACCTGTCAATCGTTCCATCAGGCTTGTATTTAATGGTAAACACCCATTTGCATCCAACTGCCTTGTGCCCCTTTGGAAGAGTAACCCGGTCCCAAGTGTTGTTTTTTTCAAGTGCCACCATTTCTTCCATAACTGCAGTTCTCCATTCAGGAATCTCCATCGCTATGAATACTGCTTGGTATCATAACTATGTCCAGGCTTGTAGTAAGGACCTTGAACTCGGAAGACAGGTTGCTATAAGATAAATAACTCTGCAGTGGATAAAGGAACTCTAAAATTAGAGAACCAGTAAGCGGAAGTGGATCGTTCCAAACTCCATTGAGAAAGAACACATACATTTACAGTCATTTAGAAACAGTTATGCACAAAGACTAAATTATAGCATGCTTCTTAAAGAACAAATAAGGGATCAAGTAAACATACCTTTGAAGAACCCTTTCTTCACACATTTCACTTGATCAATCTCCAACGCGTCCAAACAAGATCTCGAAGGCAACGATCAACACAGCAAACAACACGAACTGAAAAAACCTCGATCACAATCGAGTGCAACTCGATCCTCGACCCTCAAACAAAACTCGATACCACCACGAGGTTACCTTGGTATTCTCGGTGTGAGAATCTAGGAGTTGTGGGCTTTGTATGACTTTGGATAGAGGAATGGAGGAAGTAAACGATTGAGTAGACGATCGAGTATGCGATCAAATGATCATGTAGAAGAAGAAGGCTATCATATAGACTTGCTACTCGATCGTGTAGAAACGAGTACTATCGTTTAGTCTCTGCTAATCTATCGTGTAGTAAAACCTTTTTACTCGATAGTTAAATTCTTTGTGAGGCGATATGATTGATTTGAAAAAACTATTTTCTTTTTTTATCTCACAGTTACCATAAAATCGCAAATAACCTCCCACTCAAGTCGGTTATTAAGAAAAAGAATTATTAATTATCATATAATTAATAAATTATAAATAAATACAATAACCAACTTATCATATTATATATATAACGTATAGTTTTAATATAGCATCATATGCAATATATAAACCATAGTTCATTTTCTAGTTTATGGCATTTAATATAAATCATATTTATATTAATTCCTTCAATCAAATAATGTATCAAATACATCATATCAATTATATCACATATAATTGAATTAATTTAACTATATCATATATAATCAAATTCCCTCTTGTTAATTTGAACACTTCAAACAAACCCAAAATTTGATTCTCAACTTAAACCCATTGAACTACCAAGGAGACCTTATGGACCTGTAGTTTGAAGCTCTAACGGTATGTGAATAACTGACTAAACTATTTAATCACGATATCCACCATCCGTTAACTGTCGGGCACTCCACTAAAGATCGACATTCGCACTATTCGCACTATAGATATATTTCTGTGTCCATTGGATATAACCAATCAATAGTGCAATGACCTTTCATAAATCTCTCGTAAGTACAACTGAGCTAATTTACCATTTTGCCCATGTGGTTACATCTAACTCCTTAAGTACCACTGATTCCTCTAATGAAAATAAGTCATAGTCCCACTATGACTAAGTCCTCTCTTCCGAAGAGAGTGACCACTATGCTCAAGACCCGAAATCAGCCCTCAAGGGAGCAATTTATCTATTTACCCCTGCTTCGAGGAAGGAGTGAATTCCGTCTTGTGTAGCTGAGTTCCCCGCTCACCAATCAGACGAATCCCCAAAATGGTAGGCTTGTTGAGTTGGCAATCTGGCCACTCTCACTCATACAAATTAAAAGACTTCTTTATAGGCAAGAGTTCCCAACTCACTTAGGATTTAGGTCATGTCACTTATGGTCATCCTAGTGAAATGTAAGTCTCAATTATCAACGACATTATATAAAAAGACTAATCATTTCATGGTCCGATCTTATACAAACTCTTTGCATAGGATACCCCGCTCGCATGTCTCCACATGAATGAACAGGATCAAACCATTTGTAGTACTTTACAACACCTGTAACATCTACAAAGCGGGTCGTATCTATAATGTCACCAGGATAAGGTATCCTTCCTTATCCATCTACTACAGACCATTTAGGTTATTATTTAACCAAGATGCACCTGTATATCTTTACATACTTGTTTAAATTCACATAAAATAATCACAGATCTTAAGTTATTGGATTGAGTAAATGCTTATAAAATAACACTTATTATATTAATAACAATACATTCGCAGAATTTACAAACTACGAGACTACAAGGAGATTTAGGACACCATTCCCAACAATGGATACTTCATGCAGGATCTCGTACTTTTTCCCAAGGCAATAGGAAGAACAAGAAAGGCATCATGGCTTTTCTTCTCCTCTAATTTTCCACTGCATTCAACCTTCTGCTGATGAGTCTTGTCTTTTAAGGGATCTTTTTCACCTTCAACAATGTTATCTATTGGAATAGGTTTTTCACAACTGTCATCACTTGTATCAACAACATCCTCGGTACAATCGTCGCCATTTTTCTTGTCTTTACTTACATCACCTTCAACACGAGCATCATTTTAAATACAAACGTTACTATTATCAGGGGTAAGATTACTAGTACCTGGAACGATGCCGGTTCTGACTCATGGATTGGAGTCGGAGAAGTAACAGACGACATTATTTCCTTTCTGAGATTCCTCCTATAATATGTGATCCATGAGATTTGTTCAGTAGGAATAATGGGTTCGTTGATACTTATGACAGGAACAGGTTCGGGTAAACTTGGACCCCATTTAGTCTCTTCACTAGTACTCTCCCCCTGAAGATGACTAATGGGAAAGAATGGTTGATCTTCGAGAAAGGTCACATCCATTGAGACAAAATATTTTCGTGAGAAAGGATGGTAACATTTGTACCCACGTTGATGAAGAGGACACCTCACAAAGACATATTTATGAGCACGAGGAGTAAACATGGTGCGATGAGGACCATGGATATAGACAAACACAACACATCCAAACACCCGAAGTGGAACATCAGGGATAAGTCGATTATCGGGATAGGACTCCTTGAAACAGTCTAAGGGGGTTTGAAATTTTAAGACCCAAGAAGGCATTCGGTTTATCAAATGAGTTGCTGTTAAAATAACATTTCCCCATAAATAGGACGGAAGTGAAGTTGACAACATAAGGGAACGAGTAACTTTGACAAGGTGACGGTTTTTCCGTTCAGCTACCCCATTTTGATGAGTAGTATAAGCACATGAACTCTGATGGACAACTCCTTTAGAGACTAACAATTCCAAAAAAGAACTATTAAAAAACTCTCCACCATTATCACTTCAAAGGATAGCAATTTTTGTGTTAAATTGAGTTTCTGCAGAATTATAGAACTGTTGGAAAACCGACATGACTTTAGACTTATCGATGAGAAGAAAAACCCAGGTTAGTCTAGTGTGGTCATTAATGAAGGTTACAAATCAACGTTTGCTAGTAGCGGTAGTAATAGGGGAAGGACCCCAAACATCACTATGGAAGAGGATAAATGGTTTGGAAGGCTTATAAGGCTTAGGGTTTAGCAAGGCACGAGGTTGTTTAGCTCGAATACACATATCACAAGTCAAGTAAGAGAGATTAACATTGTGAAACATATGGGAAATAAATACTTCATATAATGAAAACTAGGATGTCTGAGTTGATAATGCCATAACATATAATCAGTTTCAGAAGTAGGATTGGCAAAATTCCCCGTGGGGTCCGGTCCCGGTTTGACTGGGGATGGGGTCAAACCGGAAAAAAATTTTGGGACCATGTTCGAGGATGGGCATGGTATCCCCGCCTCGTCCCCAACCCCGACCCCAATATGATATATTTATATTTTTATAAATATATAAAATAATTTATTTATATTTTTATAAATATATAAAATAATTTATTTATATATATGTTTATAATATATAGTGTTGGATTGGAGCCGATATTAAATATCCAATTTTTAACTCTATGCCCAAGAAGCCAAGCCCAAACTTAAAAAACTAAAAAAAAATGCCCTAAAAAATTGAATATGGTAGGAGATTCCCCGTGGGGAACTAGTATGGGAATCCCCGCCCTCGTCCCCACCGCGGAGATGGGGTGAATTTCCCCCCAGGGCCCGGGATGGAGGATGCCCCACCCCGAGCCCATTGCCAACCCTATTCAGAAGTAGAAAAACATGATGAAAGTAAACTAGTCCCTTCACATATCCTAGATGAAGCATATTCAGTAAGGAAATAGAGCCTCCTATCATGTCGGACAGTGTCAATCGTCGTTCTCGAGTTTAGGTATTGAAAAACAACAACATCAGGTGAGAAAGTAACTCGACATTTCGAATCTCTTGTAATCTTGCTAACAAATAATAGATTATAATAGATTTTAGGAACATGTCGCACATCTTGTAAAATCAAACCCTCAAAGGGAGAAAAGCGGTCTTTCCCAGCCATAGGATCAAAAAACCCATCAGCAATTTTGATTCTTTCATTTCCAGCACTTGGATAGTATGAAATAAACTGGTCGGAAGAGCCAGGTAAGTGGTCTATAGCCCCTGAATCTAGAATCCACGGCTTGCTACCAGTTATACTAACAACGCCAAAAGATTAAAGAGTATCTAATTGGGCGATCGCGCTCACACCCACTGCACTAGAGCTACTGTGGCTAGTTTCCCGACTCTAAGGTTGAGGACCCCTGGTTGCTGATTCACTTTCCAATGCTCATCCAGAACCTGACTGCCATAGTTTGCCATTAGGTGGATGACCATGCAACTTCCAACACTAGTCTTTGGTGTGCCAGAGCTTCTTGCAGTGTTCACATACTGGAGTTGGCTTGCCGTTCTGTTTGTTATGGAATGGACTTGACGTTTTAAATGCAACAGAGCCAGTTGACGAAATCAGCATATTATTCATAGCATTGGATCTGTCTTCCTCGAGGTGGATTTCAGAACAAACTTCCATCAGGAATGGTATTGAATGGTGTCCCAGTATCCAACTCCGTACCGTGTTAAACTTAGAATTCGGTCCCGTAAGAAAATCATAGACTCGGTCAATTTCCTGAGACTCGTAATGTAAGACTCCCCTACAAGAACAATTCCAGACCATCTCGTAACATAGGTCCATTTCTTGCCAAAGAAGAGACAACTTGTTGAAGTAAGTGTAACATCCATCGTTCCCTACTTGCATTTATGGACTTGTTTGCGTAAAGTATAGAGCCATGAAGCATTCTATCATTTGGAGTACATCTTCTGAACAACCTCTCAAATGTCTTGCGTAGTGGCAACATACAGTAGGGGTTTTCCGATTTGAGGCTCTATATTACCTACTAGAATAGACCGAAGTAAAGAATCCTCTCCCTTCCATATACGTTCTTGAGGATCACCCGGTCTCGGTTTCGGTATTTTGCCTGATAAGTATCCGAATTTATGACGACCCTCAAGGGCCATTTTAATGGATTGAGACCATGAAAAGTAGTTCTGACCATTGAATTTCTCCCCTACAAAAAAACCTACAGAATTTCCCATTGCCCAAAAAAAATAAATTTGCTATAGATAAGGAAGGGAAAGAGGTTGCCGAATTTCCAGAGTAAATAGATGGATTTAAAAGAAGGTATGACTGGACATTTGAGGTCGTTCCCAGTGCTTCTCCGAGAGCAGCTATCTGTTGCTGAACATACTCTTTCTGCTGTTTAATCTGAAGTTGGAGTTGAGTGAATTGGTCTTGGATTGCACTGGCTTATCCTTGATGGTGAGATGGTGACTCCTCAATTTCGAATCCACCAATTATAGGAGATGACTGACCCAGGCCACTGTTCAAATACAGCTGGAACGGAGAGCTATCGTTGGTCGATGTGAGGTGGCAGCCTCAGATTGGATCAGTTCCAGCAGAATGGAAGGCTGCGTTGGTTGGAATCGAGAACCTTGGCTGAGTCCAACTTGCTGGAATGGGTGCACCGGCTGGAGGTCGACAATTAACTGGGATCGCGCCAATGAGGTTGCGCTGGTTGGACATCGTCGATCGAATGGGCTGCACTGGTTAGATCATGCCGATCGCTACGTGAGCTGCTGCGCGTTGATCCGTGAGGTTAGCAGCTGTTGTGCGGCATGGATCACGCTGATCGGCAGCACACCATGAGTTTCTACTTTGGCCAGCTGCTGTTCGTTCGGCTGGTCACTTTGGTGAAGATGTGGAAAAGCAGTCTAATAATACCATTCTATGGCATTTTGCACAAAAATAGCTATATCTGTGTCATTATTGTCAACTACTGACAATTGCGATTCTCCTGTTGGGTTTTCCTCAATGGTGGCCCGAGTTTTGTCTCCATGCTCTGATACCATGATGAAAAAGGGAGAGTAGAAAGAGAAAAAGGGTACACAGAGTAACGTGGAAAACCCTAATACAAGGAGAAAAAACCACGCTATGAAGTTTTCTTATTAGAATTGATACATTGGATACACAAAGGTTGTATGTTGAAATAGAAATGTAGGAAACCCTAAAGTACAATAAAAAGACATAAATGCCCCTAGAGCTTAAACTCTACTTTCAACAGTAACCCATTTCAACGATAAACACCTACGTCTAAGGGGCAGAGTGTCGAGGAAAGATAATCCACTAATATTAAAGAGTTAAGCAGTTTGCAACGTAATACTTATCTGTAATACATCAACTACTACAGTAGCTCATGTAGAGCTTAACTCACACGTCGCCTAGGTTCCCCCTAGATGTGAGACTCACTTTCTACTGAACTTAGACTCCCCCTAAGTATGTTAATATTACCGTCTGACACTTCGGCACCTGATAATGTGTGAGTCTCCTCTCAACTTGATTATCCTTCTTTTGAATCAACAAACTCCTTTCACTGACAAACCTTAGGTCCTTCTAAGATAGAGAACTCTTTATTTGAAGCTGAGTCTTAGGCTCCCCTAAGACTGAGAATCCCTTCTCTGGTAGCTATGGCTTAGGCTCCCCTTAGGCCACGATAATCTTCAAAGTGTTGCAATCAATGGATTGAGAACTTACACAATGGAATAAAGTGAGCAATTATTAAGAACACAAAGTAGAACAATTTGGCCGGAATACTGCAAACGTCTTTCTCTCAAAACACAAATCGGCATAATAAAACTGTTTACCGAAAGTAAACCAAGATACTCCTTTTATAGATGAATCCAGAAAAGGAAACATCTCCCAAAAAGGAGAAAATAAGTCGCGCCACAATAAAGGAAAATATCAGACTAAATGTCACGGTTGGATATTTTCAGATAAGGAAAGTATTTCGTAGAGAAATAAATTTGTTGTCACAACCTGATGTTAATACTTTTTTTTTAGACAACTACAGAACGACTTCCTTAAAGAAAATTATAAAGTCAATCAACATATCTCCAATAGTCTGCTGATCTTAATCTAAATTTAAAAATTAGTAAATAGCTTACTTTAAGTTACTTATAATTTCACTATTTTGTTTATGTATTTCTCTAATATATAATCCAAACACCATAACTAACTCCACCCAAATAATTCACATTACATATTTCTCTAACCCCTTGATTGATGATATATGTCTTAGCTAGTTGATCTATGCTCAATTTGATCATAAAAGTCTTTCAACCTAGCTAAACCTATAAACACCATTTACACACGCATCCATTAATAAAAGTAGAAGCAAATGCATTGTCTGGACCAATAAAACTGATGAACTGGTCACTCAATAATCTTCTTGCATTTTCAGATGCCATGAAATAAAAAAGGAAAAAAAATAAAAAATAAAACGCCGGTACACTGCACTTTCTACCCTGATTCTTGCCTGTAAAGGTTTCCATTTCCTACTTTCCTTTTCAGTGCCAGAAGGCATCATTTTCATTGGTTCTACTTTTCAGTTCATTACAATGTATTCACATTTACCTGTGTTAGAAAGAATAATGTGCAAGTTGACTCCTGCTGTGCTATCAAT
The DNA here is from genome assembly GCF_009727055.1 of Benincasa hispida. NCBI lineage: Eukaryota > Viridiplantae > Streptophyta > Magnoliopsida > Cucurbitales > Cucurbitaceae > Benincasa > Benincasa hispida. The sequence goes on along the minus strand of NC_052349.1, from coordinate 20,897,940 downwards.
TCATTTGATATGTGACATCAGTTTGGAGAAGGAAAAAAGGGGAGAGAGAGAGAGAGATCCGCGAAAGGATTCCATCTGCCAATATTCAGATTCTTTCATAATGCATTAGCATGTGATGTGAAACAATACATCTTGATGGGAAACATCCCATCGATAATTCTGCTACAGAAATAACATGCTATAAGAACAATTATCGCGAATCATACTTACAGTGCAGAAGTTCTAAGGTCTCCAAGGTACCCACATTCTATCATAACGGGTTCATTGTCTTCACCTCAACAGGAGAACTACTGAGCCTCTTTACCTTTGGCGAAGTCACCAAACACAAAACTCAAATTTCCATTCAAATTCCAACAAAAATAAAATAAAATTCTAGAAAACTAAAGGACTAATTTAAAAACTATATCACTGGAACTAGAAATTACTAACAGCTAGAAAACAACCATAGTTAGGAAACTCAATCGAAAAAATTTGAGACAAATTCATCCGATTCTTTAATATTTAAAAGTTTAAATACACATTTTTCCCTTCCATTATAATCTTACCTTCCCAAAAAATAGAATCATTTGTACAACATTCAAACAAAAAATTATGTTTATTATTTTTAATAAATTGATGCACACTTTGACTGACTCAATAAATCTATTCATTGATAATCCAACAATTAGAATTATGAAATTTATTGGATAGGACACAAATGTCTTAAGTGGTTACTAGTTAGTCATCAGGTCAAGATCTGGTAAATTTCATCTGAGAGATCAATTTCATAAGCTTACGAGTTCTACAATGCTCTAATTAGCATCCCATACGGCAATTCACCAACTTTCCAAGAAGTAACAAGCATTCCAGTATATAGATAAGAATGCAATACTGAAATAATAGGAGTCAAGTGCCAATATAAATTCAGAGTTGCGAGCTAACTTTCCAAGAAGCATCATAATACAGTGCACCATAAACTATGAAACAGATAATGGAGGAAAACAAAAGATGGAAGTATCATTCTTCAAGCAAGACACTTCAGTTAGCAGAAGATAAGTGCCCTAGAAACATGTTTTATCGTAAAATCTAAGTCCATACCATATACAAAAACTCAATATATGGTGTCGAGACATGTCCCTTACGGAGCTATGCAATCAAATCCATGAAGCTATCATTTTAACATGCAAATATAGACAAAGAAGATAGTAAGCGGATGCAAACATAAACGTTACTATGGACATCATAGAGTAATCAAACTTGTACTGAACTAATTCACAGGTTTTGTATCAATCAGTTCACACTTCACAAGTATATAGGTCACAATAACAAGATTCATGTCAGCACAACAACTCTGCAACTTGCGGAGGCAGGAAAGTAGATACACATGGAGAAAAACATGCAAGAAATTTAAAATTCGTGCTGATTTGGACTCTAGAGAATAATAAGCACATCTTGCATAACAGTTAGGAATCAGAAAAGGGTTCAACGCTAGACCTTCTAAAACCCAATTTAAAAGGAAAATGATTCACAGAGCGAAGATTCAATAAACCTTAGATGGCTTTTACTCCGATTTTATAAGGAAAATGATTTACAAACCAAAGATCCAATAAACATTAGATGACTTTTCATCGATAAAAGTACGATAAACCTGAATTCCCCTTCAGGCGAAGGATTTATTTGAAACGTTCTCCATCAACACATCTGGAAGATTTATAGATTGAAAATCCACATCAACCGGATTCAAGACCTGAGAAAGAGTTTGCCTGAGAAAATCTACCACTACAGGAAACCATGTTGGGTCCATTCACATCAAATCAACGACAAATCGTTGGAATCAGCAGCACCTCCGTTAATCACCAGAGAAAGAGACAAAACAAACAAGCTGGAAACTATAAATTTCAAAGTACTAATCCCTGGAACAGAATAATTTATGACGTCACTGTGCAATTCGAATATCTATCCAATCAAACAGTACACTCCAATAGCTTATATCAATTTCACCCTGATTCAACATTTAGCTTTAAAATAAATTCATGAAACTGAAGCATCCATCCACTCTTTTCTACGTAGCCATAAAATCGATGGTTTTTTTAGATGAATCTGACAAATTAGACTAATCCTGTCCAAGAATCTACCACAGCTACTCAAGACAAAATAAATAACTACAACGATTTACTCACGCACCATATAGAGACTCCAAGAACAATCGAGCAAGATGGAGAACATACTGATTCAATCAGCTTCCAGTTAAAATATCATCCAACTTCTTCCGCTTGATTGGCATCCATCTATGAAAATAACAGGGAAATACCAGGGATTCTTGTAAAACATCAATCGACTTGTCCTCAGAAACTGAATAAAATGCAGTAGTTCCTCTAATTGAAGATATTCGGCAGTAAATGAGAGACTAGATTCGAATGCGAAATCAAGCGAATTCGATCGCCGAAGAAAGGTATTGTAGCAATTGCGATTGTGATTGCTGTCTACAGGCTTTGAAGGTCGTGACTCGTGGGCGATCCTTTCTCCAAGTTCTACAGTTTTTCCTTCCCCCTTCGCACTTCACCCTTTGGCGGGAGGATATCGATTTTTTTTTCTTATTTTCTTTTTCTCACGCTAAATATATGTTTTGGTGGCTTTTTTAAACGAGGTTAAATTATAAAAATAAAATATCACTAAACTTTATACTGGGTTAAAAATGTCATTGAGATTTCAAAATTTTAAAAAATACCCTTAAGTTTTAAAAAATAGTTAAAAAAGAATAACCTTCTCATTCGTTTTGGATGACACTACTAAAGTTTTATTTCAAAAATATCATTAAACTTTCAAAAGTTTAAAAAATATCCTTAACTTAATAAAAAAAAAATACCTCTATCATTAGTATTTGAATAGAAACCGTTAATTTCTTGTAAAAAAACAACTTTAAAAATTAAAATAAAAAGTTAAGAAAATGCTCCTACCATTAATATAGTGATCAATTTATTTGAAGTTTTCTTAAGTTCGAAAAGAACCAATTTTAAAACAAATTATACAAATATCCTCATTTTTTTAAATACAGATACTCACATATTTCTCTTAATTCTCCAATTATTAGCTTACACCAATTTTCTCAGCAATCAAAATTTTAAGTTAAAACATAAAATCTCACAAAATTTCACTTCCAAAATCAAAATCCCCTCTTAAAATATACTAAAGCGATAAATAGGCAAATTTAAAAAAAAAAAAAAAATTTGGTTATTAACACACACAACTCCTATCATACCATTTTGTTAAAATATGCAAGTCTTAAAATCATTTGGTCCTTTATTTATTATTTTTCTTCTTCTTATAGTTCTTATACCTTAAGTGTGTAATTTTATTTTTATTTTTTTTATATACAAGTGTCAAATAGTTAACAAGAAAAAAAAGTAAGAGTGTATTGAAGAAGGGAGAGGCGGAAGAGATGGAAAATAGAGAGGTAATATGGTATTAGCGGTTTTTGTTCTTATAATAGGAAGGATATTTTTTTAAAAAAAAACTTTTTTTAAAGTTTAAGGATATCTTTGAAATTTTGAAAATTCAAAGGTATCTTTGAAATTTTTGAAAAATCAGAGTTATCTTTGAAACATAACTTTAACAGTTTCTATCTAAAACTAGTGACAAAAGTATTTTTGAACTCATTTTGGAAGTTTGAGAGTATTTTTTAAACTTTTGAAACTTCAGGGATATTTTTTACACAAAGTGTAAAGTTTAGGGTTTTTTTTTTTAAATATATAATTTAGCCTTTAAATTTCAATTTTATGAAAATGCAGATGAAAAAAAAAGTTGGTTAAATGTCTTTCGGACAGTATCGTACCCCATCTAAATGTTCAATCACAAACATATTTTTTATTAGTTAAAATATCATTTTGATTATTATACTTTTAATGAATTTTAAATTTAGTCCTCGTCATCATACTTTCAATAAATTTTAAATTTAGTTCACATTACTAGTTTATTATTGATTTTTCTAAAAGAATTGTTATCAATTAGCATTTTTTCTACAAATTTTTAAAACATATTCACATATTTTATTTTCTTGCATGGAAATTATTATTATTTAACAAATTTCAATAAAAACTAACTTTAAAGTGCTAAGTTTAAGGGGTTGTTTAAAGCATTGAGTTGAGATAGGTTGTCTGGAGTTCATATGTTTGTGGAGTTCATATGTCTCTGTTTGGGGTGCAGAGTTATTTAGTCTAAGTTCATATGTCTAGGGTATCTAGTGTAGTTGTTTGAACTCTAAATAATCTACTTTTAAGATTACTATTTTGTTTTGAACATTTTTTATTCAATAATGCTAAGGCAGGATATGTGTACCCAATGCCTTAGTACTTAAACAGGCTCTTTTGGAAGAGGCACATAGTTCAACTTATGTTATGCATCTAGGCAGTACGAAGATGTATAGAACACTGAATAAGTCGTACTGGTGGCCTGGCATTGAAAGAGAGATAACATAGTTTATTGATAAGTGTTTGATTTGTCACGGGTAAAGCTTGAATGACGGAGGTCGGAAAATTTTTTTAATCCACTCCCAATGCCAAAGTGGAATTGGGAGCATGTTACGATGGATTTATTGTTTGGCTTACCCAGAACGCCATCAGGTTATGATGGAATTTGGGTGATTGTGGACAGGTTGATTAAAACAGCTAATTTATTACCAGTAAAGATCACTTTTACCCTAGACAAGTTGGCTAAGTTGTATGTTGATAGAATAGTGAACCAGTTTAGAGCTCCAGTGTCGATACTATCTGATTGAGATCCAAGGTTTACATCAAAGCTCTGGCCTAATCTACCGAAAGGTCTAGGCACTAAGTTACATTTTAGTACAGCTTTTCATCCGTAAACAGATGGTCAATCAGAGCGGACAATTCAGATGCTAGAAGACATGCTAAAAGCATGTGTACTTTAGTTTAAAGGAAGTTGGGATACACATTTGTCGTTAATCAAATTTGCATATAACAACAATTATCATTCCAGTATTAGGATGGCCCCATACGAGGCTCTGTATGGAAGACCTTCTAGAACACTTGTGTGTTGGAATAAGGTCGGAGAAAGGAAATTGGTAGGCCTAGAACTTGTTCAGCAGATGTCAGATAATGTTAAGTTGATCAGAGAGAATTTAAAGATAGCTCGAGACAGGCTGAAGAGTTATGCTGACAAGCGAAGAAGGGAGTTGAAGTTTGAGATAGGTAATCAAGTATTCCTTAAGTTATCCTTCGAAAGAAATACTCAGGTTTGGCCAGAAAGAAAAGTTGAATCTAAGGTATATTGGACCTTATGAGATAGTGGAGCGAGTTGGTCCAGCAACTTACAGGTTAGATTTACCTCTAGAACTATTTCATATACACGATGTCTTCCATGTGTCGATGTTTAGGAAGTACATACCAGATCCTGCTCATGTGTTATCAAAACAGCCAGTGAAGTTAAAAGAAAATTTGACTTATGAAGAAGAACCAATAGAAATCCTCGACAGGAAAGAGTAGGCATTGTGAAACAAACGATAACTTTAGTAAACGTATTATGGAAGAATCACGGAGTTAAGGAAACCACCTGGGAGACTAAAGAGTAAATGAGAAGTCGTTATCCTCAACTATTTACTTGATGAACTTGAAGCAAATTTCGATGATGAAATTTCATAAGGGGGAGGTAAATTGTAAACTTTAGATTTAAATTCCTTAATGTCTATGCTTGACAATTTACAATGTTACTTATTGTTTTAAAAGTATGCTGGATAAGATAGGTTTATTTGTTAAGGTGTTTCAATAAAAACGAGTATGTGAATATGCAATTAAAAGGAAATTTCCTAGGTGATAAAGGAAAAGAGATGAAACTTGGTTAAGTAATTGGAAGACTGAAGTGATTAAGTAAGAATTAAATATGGAATTGGAAGAAAATTATTTAATATTTTTCTATATAAAAATTAAAAGGGAATAATTGTTTAATTATTAACAAAAGGGGAGTAATTTAGTCTAATTGAGTGGGGTAATCAATTTAAAGTAGTTGCTGGCAAAATTTTTAAGGAAAAGAAAAAGGTGCTGGCGATGCATATAAAGTAGCAGATTGTGAAGGTTGGTGTTCGAATTTCTTTCATAAACCCATAGAAAATTTAGTGGAGAAGTTGCTCCAAATAAACCTTTTTGTTGCTAACCCCAAAATATGGTGAAAAACAGAAAAGACTTGAGGTTGATCTGAATTCTGGCAATTTCAAGCAAGTTATGGTGTTTTGATGACACCGAGCTGTAGAAAAGGAATTAGAAGCTTAAATTTTGGGGTTAGCAACAAAAAGGTTTATTAACAGTTTTCATGAAAGATGTTCGTGCAAATTGTTGATGGAAATTGACGAATTTATAGGTAAACCGAGGCTATACAGGAATTCAGTTGAAGCAAAGTAGGGGTAGTTCTGGGAGCTGATTTTGAAGTATTCGAGGAACTTTAAAGCTACAAATCCTCATGTTAGTAAATTAAGAGGTTGTTCATGAGTTTAGTGTAAGAAATTTGAGGGAATTTGGTTTAGAAATTGATGAATTAAAGGTTGAAAGCTGTAAATGCTATTGTCACGTACAATTGTATACCCATGGAGAATTTGAAGAATTTTTCTCAAACCAGTTGATCAATCGAGATATTTGCTTCATGAATGTTGAAGAGAATCGAGTAAGGAAGAACTTCGAGGGCTGCTTAAAGAGAACGAATTTGGGAAGGCCATAAATTTTGAGAAAAACAATGGGTTGCACAAAATTTTGCAGAAATGGGGTAGTCGGGATTCAATCGAAATTTTGAGCTATCCAAGGTAATTCGTGAACTCTAAATTATCGAGTGATTTAATTTAGAGGTAGTTAATGAGTTTTGTAGAAGAAATTTGAGTGGTTTTGGGGCTGGATTGGGTGAAATTGAAGCTTAAAAGCTTGAAAGTAGTTGTCGTAAAACAGAGCAACTTGTAAAAAATTGGTGGTCTAAAGGAAGAAGATGATGTTTGTCATCTTTTGACGTCATCAAAATTCTGTTTTTGAGATTTTAGGTTGTTTAAATAATTTGGAGCAATGTTTAAAACTATCTTTGAACTGAAGGATGCTTCAACTCGAAAAAGGAATTTTATAATAAATTTGGAAGATTTAAGGTTATTTTCTTTTTTTGAATTTGTTTGAATAATTTAAAGACTAAGGATGCTTAAAACCTAAAATTTGGTCATTTTGGGGATTATTTAGGGGTTAAGGTGTTGTAGTTTGTACCCTAAAATCTCGTGTCTTGTAGTTTGTAAATGACTTTGTACGAACACTTGTGATGTATAATATAAATGATGTTTACTTCACTGCTTGACTTTGCACATTTAGATGTTTTTCATTTTACCACAAACCAATAAACTTAATATCCCTGGTTGTCTTTATGTAACTTAAGCATGTATGTAGTGACATACAAGTGGATCATGTCTTAAGTGACAACAAAAATAGTCTATACTATATGGATATAAGAGGGAAACTTTATCCTGGTAACACTACGGACGCGTAGTGAAGTAAATATCATTTATATTATATATCCATAGTGTTATGTAACTTAAGCAAGTATGTAGTGACATACAAGTGGATCATGTCTTAAGTGATAATAAAAATAATATGTAGTATATAGATATAGGAGGGAAACCTTATCTTGGTAACACTACGGACGCGGCCCACTTTGTGGAATTGTTACAAATGTTATGACTTGTCACAGATGGTCTGATCCTGATCATTTGTGTAGTGGACATGCGAACGGGGGCATCCTATATAAAGAGTTTGTATAAGACTTGACCTCGAAGTGTTAATGTCTTGTCATATAACACCGTTCATGACTGAAACTTCACTTCACTAGGATGACCATAAGTAACATGACCTCAATCCTGAGTGAGTTGGGAACTCCTGCCATTGAAGGCGGTCCTTTGATCTGCATGGGTGCAAGTGGCCAGAACGTCGACTTAAACCTACCATTTTGGGGATTCGTCTGATTTGGGAGCTGGGAACTCAACTTCACAAGATGGAGTTCACTCCTTCCCCAAAGTAGGGGTACGTAGATAGATTTCTCTCTTAAGGACTGATTCCGGAGCTTGAATGATGTGGGCCCATGCATCTTTTCATGGCCCGAGAGGTGTTCACACATAGTATGACTATGTTGTATTGTTCATTAGAGGGATCAGTGGTACTTAAGGAGGAAGATGTAATTACAGGTGCAAAACGGTAAATTGGTCTGCTGTAATTACAAGCATTTGTGAAGGGTCATCGTAGTGATGATTGGTTATATCTAATGAACATAGAAATATATCTATGGTAAAAAGAGTTCAACTGTCGGTCTTTAATGGAATGTCTGGCAGTTAATGGATGGTGGAGATCGTGACTAAATAGTTTAGTCAACTATTCACGCACCGTTGGAGCTTTGAGTCATAGGTCCACAAGGTCCCCTTGGTAGCTTAGATATAAGTTGAGAATAAGTTTTTGGGTCAGTTTGAAATGTTCAAATTGATAAGAGGGAGTTCGATTATATATGATATAATTGAACGAGTTAATTAGATATGATATAATTAACTTTATATATGAGATACATTAATTTGGAAGAAATTGGATATAAATATGATTTATATCTAGTAGAGGAAAATATTATAATTAATATATGATATTAATTATATGTTATGAATATGATAAGATCACATTCATTAGACGGTTATAAAGGAAATGGGAAGGCGCCTCTTCTGTTCTAAATAACGGATGAGTGCATTATAAATAGCAGACGGTGTGTTGATCTCGTTGTGTGCGGACATTGTGAAAAGATAGTGTCATCGTTTAAAATCAGTGCCTATACGATAGTGACTGTACGGTCATTTAGATATACAATATTGCTAAGCGATCGCATACGGATTATACTGTCGTGTGCTATTATCTTAACGATCGTTTACCTTTTTCCTAAGTGATTGTTTAGCTCCTGGTATTTACTAAAGGATCGTATAGACGATCGCTTACTTTTTCCTACGCGATCGTTCGGACGATCGCTCACTCTTTTCCTACACGATCGTTTATACGATCGCTGACATTTTCCTACACGATCGTTTAGACAATAGCTTACTTTTCCTATACGATCGTATACTTCACCTAAACAATCAAGCATCTTGTCTATACGATAGACGACCTCTTCTCCCACTTGCTTGATCGTTGTGTACGGTCGCTCTTCCTACTTTCCTCTACTAAATCCGAATAAAGCCCACATTTTGGATTCTCACTCCAAGAATACCGAGGGCTTTGAGTGGTGGTGTCTTCTCCGTTTTCTTCTATCCGAGTGGTGATTGTTTGAGGTAGACGGTTGGGTTTCAGACTCTCTGTGAAGAAGAAATATTCATCTGGTATGATCTCTTGATCTCTTTAGTATTATGAATGCATATTAATATGTTTTGAATGTATTTGCAGTAATTCTGTCATAATAAATTGGAAAGATCCGCTTCTGCTCGTAGGTACTCTTGAATAAGAGTTCATTCATAAGGGAATCATGGTAAAATGATGAGTTATTTATGCAATGTTTGGACTGGATAACCATAAGTTAATTATGTGATTTTTAGGCGAAGTTCAATTAAGACAAGCTTATAAATCTGAAGGATCGAGTCAAAAATTGTGAGTGAGAAAACTAAGTATTTTTCAAATGTTCTAGTAAGCACATGTCTACTTAATTTAGAATCATGTTTGCCTCATTTTATGATATGCTTAAGTAGTTTCCAAGCAAACTAGTTTTTCAAAGAGCTTATTAATGCATACTCAGTTTAAAGAAATTTTTGAAAGCATGATTCTCAGTATTTAAGTTTTATATTTTAAAAGCATGTGTTAGAAATTCATGATCGCATGATAGAGAAGTTAAGCACATGTTTTTATGTTATTCATGCTTTCAAGTATACATGTTTACTGTATGAGTATTTATGATGATTATGTTAAACTTAATACTGAAGGACTTGAGAAGGTATCTGGGCAATAGTACCTAAGGTATAACGGCACTTAGTTATTACCACGTGCATGTAGGTAGAGTTGATGCTGATAGTGTTGAGATTACTCCATACCAAATAAGGATTGACGTTGAGGAATTGAGCAAAAGGGTTCTCTCTCAACTAAGGATTCAGAGATACTATGTTTTAAAATGTTTTAAGTATGAGTTTATTTGGCAGCTTTCAGTTTCAAGCATGATAAATATGTTTTATTACTCCCTCACTGGGTGAGTAGCTCATTCTTTCAGATGTTTTCCTTTTCCTAGGTAGCGACCATCTCCCCAGAGATTAGCTACCTTGTTGCTCTGCCACTCAAGGACTTCAGTTCAAAGTTCAAAGTCTAACGAGAAGTTTTAGGTGTTTATTCTATAAATGTCTGTACATATATGTTGCTCATATTAAGGATAGTGAAGTATGTTGAGACCCACTGAACTCTGTACCTGTTAATATGATGTAGTTATGTGGTTGTTGATGCCTAGTGTTTCGAGGTTGTTTTTAAAGTTTTATTAGTTTGGTGAATGTTATATATATATTCCAGGGATTTCTAAGAAAATTAAGGATGTAAGTTAGACATTAAGTGCCACAAAAGGGTTGGTATCGTCACATTCTCTTTTGGATTAAGAGGGTAATCTGAGAGGGGGTATGACATATAAAGTAGCAAATTGTGAGGGTCGGTGTTTAGAAATTCATCGTGCAATTTTCAAATTTCTTTCATAAAACCATAGGAAATTGAGTGGAGAAAATGACCCAGGGTTGTCGGAGTGAATCTCAACCGGAAAGATGGTGAAAAACATAAAAGACTTGAGGTTGGTTTGAATTTGGGCAGTTTCGAGCAAGTTGCGGTGTTTTGACAACTCTAAGTTGTAGAAAAGGAATTATAAGTTGAAATTTTATTAACAATTTTCATGAAGGATCTTCCTACAAATTATGGATGAAAATTGACGAATTTGTTGGTAAATCGAGGCTATACGAGAATTCAGTTGAATTAGAGTAGGGGTAGTTTTGGGAGCTGATTTTGAAGTATTCAAGGAACTTTATTTTAAGCTTTTATTTTTTTTATTTCTCTTTGGGTAATAAACAACAATTAACCCAATATATTTCTTGCATAAATTTGGTTAAATAAAATGTGAAACCAAAGAGAAATCAAAACTTTTGATATCTACTTTTTCTCCATAAATTTCATTATCATCTTCTTCTTTTTCTTTTTATTCCTGTTGTTGCTCTATATATTTTACTTTATCATGAATTTTTTTAATTCAATCTCCTCCATCATCTTAGCAACCAATAGAATGTCACCACATTTACTCAACAATTTCACTTTCAATTCCTCAAAATTTGGAGGATCATCATATAACAAATCTCCATTTTCACTAATTCTTGCTAGAAAATGTTCCAGAAAAATAAATCTTCATTTTATGTTTTTTTTGTTATATATTCAATACTTTTCAACTACATACATACTTTTGGTTTAAGTATTCTTAACACTTGATATGGAAATTCGATTAAATAAAAATATATTTTACAATTTTTTACATTTTAATATTGCACTTAATATAGAAAAAATACTATTATTTATATAATCAACAACACTACAACATATTTTAAAAATCATCAATCTTATAATGTCAGATGTGGTTGTTGAAGTTGATTATCGAAGATTATTTTCACTGGAGTTTGTAGTCGGAGGTTGTTGTTGGAGTTTGAACATGGTCGTATGAAGGTTGTATTGGAGTTGGTCGTCAGAGGTGGTTTTCGGAGCATAGAGTTAGTCGCACGAAGGTGGTCGTCGAAGTTTATTATCGAAGATGATTTTCGTTGGAGTTTGTAGTCAAAAGTGTTTTCGGAGCCTAAAGTTGGTCACATGAAGGTGGTACTTGAGTTGGTTGCCGGAGTTTGTCATCGGAGGAGGTTGTTGAAGCCCCGAGTTGGTTGTCAAAGTTGCTCGAAGGTGGTCATCGAAGTTGATTATCAAAGGTGATTTTAGTCAGAATTTGTAGTCGGAGGTGGTTGTCGGAGCCAGAAATTAGTCATCAGAGTTGGTCGCGTGAAGGTGGTTGTTGGTGTTGTCATCGGATGTTGTTTCTAGAGCCTCGAATTGGTCGTTAAAGTTGGTTGCGTGAAGGTGGTCGTCGAAGTTGGTCGCCGAAATTGTCATCGGAGGTGGTTGTCGGAGCCTAGGGTTGGTCGCTAGAGTTGTTATCGGAGGTGGTTATCAGAGCCCAGAGTTAGTCGCGGGAGTTGTCATCGAAGGTGGTTGTCGAAGCCCAGAGTTAGTTTCTAAAATGTGACAGCGATAGTTGTCGATAGTGATTGATGGGTGGAATCACTGAAAACATTGGAAGAATGGAGAGTTGGAGTAGTTGGTAAGATATACGAACTCAACTCCACCAACATTTAAAGTTGGCAGGCCAAATATTGAGTTGGTATAGAGACCAAAATTAAACTCATGTTGGTGAGTCAAATGCCCCCTAAAATTTATTAAAAGTATAGAGACCAAAATAATGTATAACTTTTTATATATTTTTTTCCATTGGTGATTAAAGGGGATGCATAAACATATGTGCACCCAAGTTGTATCACACATTACTTGGATGAAAATATGATAAGATGTGGATGTTAATGAAAATTTGGAAGAAACAATATATAGTAACAAAATCTGAAAAAAAAATTATATCAATAAATCAACTTTTTACACTTTTCAAACAAGCTAAAATATATTTTATTTATATTATATCCATATTAGTGATATTTTATTGCTTATTTCAATTGTTTCGTAAATATTTTTACAGTATAATTGAAATGTCGGTTCACTTCTTGTGGCGATATCAAATTTATAGATATCTGAAAGTATTGATAATCTAGATATAGACTTGACACCAAGAAGTAAGAATGACTGGAAATTATAAACCTGTGAATAAGATTGATGGAATTAAGAATGATTGTGTTTGGTTGTACATGAAAATGCTATTTAAATTTTATGGGAACAAATTATCTTTGTATTTAATTTATAAAATTAACTGTGAAGACTCTATAAAAATTTTTAGATTAATTGATAAACAATAAAATCAATTCAAAATTTTGAGAAAAATAATTATTTAACAATCAAATAATAATAATAATAATAAAAAAATTATTAATTACAAGTATTTGTAAAATGAGTAATTTATAATTAAAGTTACTAGAATAATGAGCAATTATAAAGTATTAAATTAAACCAAATTTACCTTTCAATAATTAATTTACACTACAATATTTTTAAACAAAATAATTTAATTTAATCTTAATTCATAGAATGGAAAAGCATGAGAATAAAATGATAAGAATGAAGTATGTAAAATAATAAAATTAAATGAAAAAAATTAATAATAAATAGAATGAAGAAGGAAAAAATAAATAAAATAAATATAGAAAAGAAAAACATGTAAAAATATCTCATAAAGCAAAAAAATGATTAAAAAAAGTTGAAGTAATATATATAAAAAAGAAGAGAAAAATAATGAATAAAAATAGATAGGGAGCAATGGGTAAAAAAATAGATTGAAAAAGAATAAAAAATGGAAAAAAAAAAAAAAGAAGAAGAAGGCAAAAGTGGAGGTTTATTAAAACACCACAAATTACGGTGGGAATAAAAAGCATGCAAAGAGGAGTCATCCTTGATACTGGGAAAAATGTTTTTTTCCAGCTAAATACTTCAAATTCTCCAATCAAGGATTTTATATATTTATACCATTCTCACCCTCTATTCCTCAAACCAAACGACCCATTAAAAGGCATATATCTCCGACGCAACAGAGATGGGAGTTTTAAACCGTCTCGTTTTCTACTTGTCTTAGAACAAAAAAAAATAATAAATCCATAAGTGTTAAATTATACTATATTTGAGTAGCATGTAAAGAAGAACTAATATTTGAAATACTTCAATTTAATGGTTTTAATTCCTTTTTGTTTCACATATCTTTCCTTCCTCCTTCAATACAAATCTAGTTCTTAAATTTTTTTTTTTTTAGATGGGTAAAAAATGAAAAATCCACACTAGGGATATTAAAGATTTTGTTAAGAAATTGTGTTATGAAATATGAAGGATGTAAATGTAAAAGATTTAATTATAATATTTAACCATTGAAAATAATTATTATTATGAAATGGTAACTATAATATAATAGTTGAATATACTAGTTCTCACCTATATAGATTGGGATTATCCTCATAGACAAAGAAGTTTATAGCTTCACTAGGATTTACACTAACACAAAAAATACATACATGACACATGCACATTAGCACATTTAGAGAGGGAGAGAGAAAAACAGTTATAAAAGTTCATTTCACGGGTTTTTGGCGAGCAAAAAAAGGCGGAGTTTCCTAGATTTTTTGAAATTCATGACAACTATTTTGTGTCTTGAATGACCGTAAAATGAATCATGTGGGATATGTAGGAAATGAATAAGTGCATCGGATTTTTGGTAGGAAAAAAGGAAAAAAATTTCGGGTTTTTTTTACTATTGTGATATTTTTTTTTTTTTTTTTTGTGTGTGTGTGTTAATAATTAATGAATATAATTAACAGCAAAAGATAGTGGCAACTACTAAGAGTCATTAAGTTATAAAAATAAAAAAATTGCTTTTAGCATGAAACATTTTTTTTTTTTTTTAGAGTTTCTAGACTTTTATGAATGCTATTTAGGTCAAATAACTATTATTTGTATGAATTGTCATTAAAAAGTAATTAAGAAGAAACTTAGTTGTGGTTGACTTTCTCAACCACAAAGACGAGTGGAAAAAACATATCAGTAAATTTTGGCTATAATTTGGAAAACGAATACCTCATAATAACCCTTAGTCAATGTTGAAAATATCAATGTAGACAAAAATATCGAGGTCTTAGTTTTACAAAAATTCAATGAAAATATCAATAAAAATTCGATTTTGATGGATATTAGGGAAAAATTATAAAAACAAAAAATTTTAAAAATAAATTTACATTAGTAAATAAACATTTTAAGATTTTTAAACAATTTAACATATTTATTATGTATATTAAATTTACATTAGCGATATTTTGTTGTTGAATTATTATGTTTTGTGGATTTTTCTTTGTATAATGGAAATATCGATGAAAATATTGACATTTCATCGGAAATTTAATACTATAGCCTTAGCTAAGTTAAATTAAAATTATTAAATGATTAGAAATTAGAATCTTTTATTTAAAAATTTTCAAAAAGTAGGTTTTGGAGTTTATATTTTAAAAATTGCCTAATTCTAAAATGAAAACTCAACCTCTTTGGTTGAAATTAACAATATATTTAATATTTTTAACATTGGGGGTATTTAAGTAAATAATATTCAATAGCAATCTTAAAATTATTATGACATTTCATTTTTTAGGGCTTAGACGATGAAGAGCAAATCGAGGACTTTATCATCTCCCTCTTCTCTTTCTCCTTCGCGCAACCGTTTGGTTCTCATCTCCCTGCGAACTGCCTACAAATTGCCAATAGAAGCTCGTCGTCGCTGTCCGTCTCTGTTTGAAGGTCGCCTCATGCAGTGGCGGAGCCATGATATTATGCAGGGGAAGGGGGACACAAGTTCAGCTAAACATAATTTTAGATGCATCGACATAAGATTCAAATCATATAACATTGTCAAAACGATCATAACTAACTAATATATGAACAGTGGTAGATAAAATATTATATGTTAAGAGGCACAACTTAATATAAAATTAAAAGTTTAGCTCATTAACGTCTAAATTTGTGTCATATATAGTTCTTGAACTTTAAAAAATATATACTAGACTACCAACATCTCGATAAGTGGGTATAATATGTAGTATCAGACGTTAATGATTTTAGTTTTGATTTTTGATTTTAAATAAAACTATTTTATTTAAAATTAGTTTTATAAATTAATTCAAAATTAATTAATTTATATAAAACTAATTTTATTTTAATTAAACCTTTTTAATTAAAATAGTATTAATTTAATATCTTAATAAATCAATAAAATATCAATTTCACCAATATGACTCAATTTTATATTTAAATCATAATTTAAATATTAATTGATTCTCTAATTTCGTTTAATTTCAACCAAATTAAACATTTTTAATTATATCAAATACAATAAATTGAAAACCCTAATAATTGAATTTGAACATTTCAAATTCATAACCCTAATTCCAAAATTCATCCAATTAATACTCAGTTTGTTATTCCAATTCATGAGTCAGTAGAGGGACCTAATGGACCTACAGATCATGAACTCCAATGATTTGTAATCAATCAGTTAAACTCTTTAAACCGGATTAATTACTATTCGTTAACTATCAATGCATATCACTATAACTCGATAGTTGCACTCTCCTTATTGTAAATATATTTCTGTCCATTTCGACTATATCAGCAAGTCGATCATTCATAGGTCATTCGTATTTATAGCTAGGTCAAAATTATTATTTTACCCCTGTAAATATATCTTGCACCTTAAGCTCCCACTGACCCTCTATTGAACAACTGATTTGTAATATCATTTATAAATCATATCTCTCTCTAACAAGAGAAGGTGGGGCCCCGTTGTTCAAGACCAGGCATCAGTGCTTAAGAGAACAACTTATCTGCTAATCCTAAGTCGGGTAGGAGTGAATTTCATCTTGCATGGCTATGTTCCTAGTTATTTACCCAGTCTTACCCCAAAATAGAAGGTTTATTGAGCAATGTTGTTGAACTACTCTCACCTATGCAGATCAAATGATAATCTCGAAATAAACAGGAGTTCATAGTAAGCTCAGGATTAAGATCGTGTTATCCTAGGTTGAAATAGTTAGTTTTAACATTAAACGGTCGTTATAAGAAAAAGTGACTATTTCGAGGTTCATTCTTATGCAAACTCATTGCATAGGATGCCCCCACTCACATATCTCTACAAGAGTTATTTGTGAATCACATCATTTGTATCAATATACAAAATGGGCCGCATCCAATAGTGTTACTTGGACGAAATACTCAACTTCATCCATATACTTATAGACCATTTAGGCTATATACTATAATTTGATCCTATTTATATCAACACGTAAAGTTAAAGTATTCATACTATAGCCATGGATATGTTTATGGGATTTTCATAATAGAATGCAATATCAATAACTTTATTTGAATAAAATACTCTATAATATTTTATTGATAAATAGAATGTTTAACACAAAATTTACGAACTGCGAGTTCTAGGACATTCCCAACAATCTTCCACTTGGACTAAACTCGAGTGAGAATAAATATATATAATACAATGTTGAGAAACATAGAGGAAAAATACAATAAACTAGGGCATCACCAATACCATAGATACTCTCCCACTTGCCCTAGATTACGTTGCTCAGAGTTCTAATACAACCAGGTGGCCCTCAAACACTTTAACCAAGAGGGCCTTCGTAAATGGATCAACAAGGTTGTTTTCAGAGGCTATCTTCGTGACAATCACGTCTCCTCGGTGTACCATATCTCTGATGAGATGGTACTTTCTCTCAATATGTTTTCCACGTTTATGACTTCTTGGTTTTTTCAAGTTGGCAACATCACCACTATTGTCACAATACAATGTGATGGGTAGGTGCATATCTGGAACTACTTCCAAGTCAGTCAAGAATTTGCGTAGCCATATTACTTCTTTAGCGGTTTCACATGCAGCTACATATTCTTCTTCCATTGTGGAGTCAGCGATGCTACTCTATTTAATGTTTCTCCAAACTATAACTCCTCCATTAAGAGTGAAAACTGATCCTGAAGTAGATTTCCTTAAATTTTCGTCAGTCTGGAAATCAGAATCAGTGTATCCAGTAAGGATCAAATCCTTAGGTCCATACACAAGCATATAGTCCCTCATTCTCCTTAGATAATTGAGGATATTTTTTACAACAGTTCAATGACTGTGTCCTGGATTGGATTGGAACCTGTTGACGATTCCAACTGTAAAGCATATGTTAGGACGTGTACATAACATTGCGTACATCAAACTCTCAACTGCAGATGCATATGGAATTATTTTCATTTCCTCAATATCTTGAGGTGTCTTAGGACACTATTCCTTTGACAAATGAATTCTATGTCTAAAAAACAACATACCTTTTTTGGAATTTTGCATATTATATCTTGATAACATCTTGTCTATATAAGATGCTTGAGACAGTGTTAGGGTTCTATTCTTTCAATTTTGAAAAATTTGTATCTCTAAAACATATTGAGCATCACCCAAATCTTTCATTTGGAACTATGTTGCTAACCATCTCTTTACGTTAGCAAGGAAGCTTATCTCATTCCCAATGAGCAAGATATCATCAACATAAAGTACTAAGAATGGTACAGTCTTGTTGACTATTTTTTTGTAAACACAAGGTGCGTCAACATTCTGTTCAAAGCCATAAGATTTGATCGCAGTGTCGAATCTTATATTCCAAGATCTTGAAGCTTGCTTTAACCCATAAATGGATCGTTTAAGCTTACAGACTTTCTGTTCTTGTCTTTGTTCGATGAACCCTTCTGGTTGAGACATAAAAATACTTTCATCAAGATGGTAGTTCAGAAAAGCTGTCTGGACATCCATTTTTCATATTGCATAGTCATAGTATGTGGCAATGGATAGAAGTATTCTTATAGATTTTATCATGGCAACAGGAGAAAAAGTTTTTTCATAATCAACTACTTCTCTTTGAGTAAAACATTTTGCCATGAGTCTGGCTTTGTAGGTTTGTACCTTGCCAATTTAGTCTCGTTTTCTTTTGTAGATCCATTTGCAACCTATAGGTTTGACCCCATATGGTTGATCTACAATTTTCCTCTGATCTTCGTCTATTTGCTTCGGTTTTGGTCTTCTTCTTCAAAAACACTTGCTAAAACTCTAAGACCCAGATTAACAAACATGATTGCTGAATTAAGTGCCCAAAAACAAAGGATCCTTGCAAGATCGAATCAAGTAGAAAAACAATCTAAAGTGCCAAATCTGGAAACATATATTTCGCAAACCATATTCGGAATACAAAAAACAACCCACATTTTTCTCTAATTTTTGTTTCTAAAATGAAAAACAGAGGCACGATTTGGCTCCGATACAAATTGAATAGATCGAATTCCTCAGCAGAAGCATGTGAACGCATGTGCCTTTGAAATTCATTTTGGAAAATATGGAACCAAAGAAAAACGAAGCACATGATAAACACATTCCTATAAGTATTCTATAAAGAGAAGAAGAGACATTACCTCTTGAAGATTATCTTCAATATAATTCTTCTCTGCGACTCGAACTCCCTCAAAACCCAATAATAATCACGAATACTTTCACGAACAATCACAAACAAGTACCAAGACATTACCACCAAGTCTTCTTTGTTATTCTCCATACGAAATTAAGGTTTATGGGAACCTTTGGAAAGGAAAAGATTTACAGAACAATGTTTCTAAAAAAAAAAAAAGGTTGAGAGAGAGTTCTTTTGGTACAGAGATTTTGTAGAGATTACCCACATAATCAAGAGAAGGCATACATTTTTAATCTTCTGCAAAACCTCTTCCTTAATGTGAGAGGGAGAGCTAGTTGGAGGGGAAGTTTAAACTTGTTGGGTTTGATGCCCTAAATCTCATGGGTTTTGTAGTTTGTAAATTATTTATACACAAATTATTTATTTAATAAAATAAAGTGTTATTTTATTTGATATTTATTCTACTAACCTAATCTAATAAAATAAGATTCAAGGTTATTTAATGTAACTTAAACATGTATGTAATTAACATACAAGTGGATCATATTTAAGTAATAACCTGAATGGTCTGTAGTATATGGATGAGGCTGGGTACTTTACCCTGATGACACTACGGATACAACAAACTTTGTAATTGTTACAACAGTTATAAAGTGTTAATGATTTGTAGCATTGTAAATGAACTTACCTTGATCATTCTTGTGGAGACATATGAGTGGAGGTATCCTATACAAAGAGTTTATATAAAACCATACCACGAAATGATTAGTCTCTCTTTATAACACCATTACTTGAAGAGACTTACATTTCACTAGGATAACCATAGGTAACTTGACCTTAATCCTAAATAAGTTGTGAACTTCTACCTATGAGGAAAATCCTTTGATTTGTACTTTGATCCGTATGGGTGAGAATGACCAGTTTGCCAACTCAATAAGCCTACCATTTTGGGGATTTGTCTAAGTGGGGAGCTAGGAACACAACTACACAATAAGGAATTCACTTCTTCGCCTCTTGAGAGTAAGTAGATGAATTGCTCCCTTTAGGGTTGATTCTAATTCTTGAACAATGAGACGTCTCGCCATCTCACTGACCAGAGAAGGTTCTAGTTTATAGTTAAACTATAAATAATTGTTCATTGGAAGGATCAGTGGTATATAAGAAGTTAGATGTAACTACAAGGGTAAAATGGTAATTTGACTCAGTTGTAGTTATGAGCAATTTGTGAATGGTCAACTTACTGTAGATTGGTTATATCCCTAGATACATAAATATATCTATAGTGCGAAGAGTGCAGTTATCTGTCTTCAATGGAGTGACTTGCAGTTAATGAATATTGATTAATTTAATTAAAGAGTTTAATTAATTAATCTCACATCATTGGAGCTTCTAATCTATAGGTCCATAAGGTCCCCTTGTTAGCTAGTAAGGATAAAACAAGGGAAAATTGTTTTTGGAATAATTTGAATTGTTAAGATTATTTGAGGAAATTAAAGGTGGTAATTATATTAATGTGATTAATATATAGTATAATGTATGTTGATACATTATAGTATATAGTTAATTATAAATATGATTTATAATTAAAACTATATAACATGTGAAAGATATATGAATAAGATCCAAATATTATTTATATGAATAAGATTCATATAAAAACTATAGGTTAAAATTGATATGAATAAGATTCATATTAAAACTATCCGTTATAAGGGAGAATTGCATTTTAATATGATCTGAACATATGGTTCATTGATTAATGGTTAATTAATCAATCATATCAATATAATATTAATTTTTATTAAAATAACTCCTCATTACAGGGGAATTATGTGTGTAACTTGGTGGGATGAATTTATTGTAACTTCGTTCCCTTCTCCTATATGTTAGTGGTGTGAAGATACACAGAGGTTCCTTCTGAGAAACACATAGAACTCTCACACTCTCTCTCAAACTCTCACACTCCCTCTCAAACTCTTTGCCTTTTCCTTCTCCCAAAAACACGAAAAGAGACATTCTTCCAATCTCTTATCCTAAGAATCGCAGAGGCTCCAAGTGGTGGTGTACCGTGTTGAAGAGTTATCTAGGGTTCAGGTCATTCTGGTGTTCGTGAACTTTGGAGAGGAAAAACAAGAAGATATTTTCTACAAGGCTAAACAATTCTACTTCTCTTCTCTCTTTAGAAAAGCATGCATATAGAAATTTAATATTTATTCTATATAGTATATTTACTCTCTGTATTTTGAGTGTTTCAAAATTGGAAACCAATTGCACGCTATTCACACACTTCCGCAAAGGAATTCTATTCCTTCAAAACTTCCATCCGCTAACTCGTAGAATAACTCTCATTGGGAATTATTCTCATTTTATTTTATTTAATTTATATATTAAATGTAAATTAAAATATAATTAAATAAATAATATTTATTTATTTATTTATAATTAAATATCATATATTTAATTTCACTTGAATCATAATAAAATAATATCATCTCACATAACTTATAGTTTTGATATGAATCTCATTCCTATTAATTTTTATAGTTTTATAATCTCATTTAGATAAATAATATTAGAATCTTATTCATATATTTATCTATCTCATATAATAAAATGTAATTTTGAATATTATTCAAAATTAACTTTATATTATAATATTTCCATATACATTATATTAATCATATCTCATACAATTAATTTCTTTATTTAACTTGAACAATTCGAATTAATTCAAAATTAAATGATTCTCGTTTTACCCTTAGTGAGTTAGCGATGGGATCTAATGGACCTAAAGTTAGAAGCTCTAATGATATGAGATTAATTAATTAAACTATTTAATTAAATTAATCAACATTCATTAACTGCAGGTCACTCCACTAAAAACACAAACTGCACTATTCGTATCTTAAATATATTTCTGTGTCCACAGATATAACCAATCAACAATAAGTCGACCTTCACAAATCACTTGTAATTACAATTGGGTCAAATTATTGTTTTACCCGTATAATTATATCTAACTCCTTAAGTACCATTGATCACTCTAATGACAATCAGTTTATAGTTCAACTATAAACTAAATCCCACTTGGGCCAGTAAAAGGATGAAGCCTCATTGTTTAAGACACAAAATTAGCCCCTAAGGGAAAAATTCATCTACGTACCCTAAAATCAGGAAGGAGTGAAAATCATCTCGTGTAGCTATGTTCCCAGCTCTCTACTTTGACAAATCCCCAAAATGGTAGCTTATTGAGTCGGCAAGTCGAGCCACTCTCACCCATACAAAAAGACGAATTGCTAACTCACTCAGGATTGAGGTCGAGTTACCTATGGTTATCCTATCAAATGTTAATCTCTTTAGTCAACAGTGCTATAAAAAGAGATTAATCATTTCGCGATCGGATCTTATATAAACTATTTGTATAGGACACCTTCACTCATATGTCTCCACATGAATAATTTGGATGAAATCGTTTGTAATACTGACAACTCATGTAATATTGATATAGTGGGTCATATTCGTAGTGTCACCAGGATAATGCACCCAACTTTATCTATATATTACAGACCATTTAGGTTATTACTTGAACATGATCCACCTGTATGTCTACCACACACTGTTCAAGTTACATAAAATATCCTTAGATCTTAGTTTATTAGATTGAGTTACACAAGTCTAATGGTCAAATAAAATAATTCCTTATTTTATTAAATAAACGATTATTTTTATACATTACTAACCACGAGATTTAGCACATAATCCCCAACAATATGTTACTCGATCTTAATCTTGATTGAGTTATAAACTCTTGCCTATGAAGGCTCATCCTTTGACTTGTATAGGTAAGAGTGGCCCGAGTCATTGACTCAATGTACCTACAATTTTAGGAACTTGACTAAATAGGTAGTTGATAACATAATTTCGCAACATGAAATTCACTCATTCCGATATAAGAAAAATAGATGGGTAGTTTCCTTAAGTGTTGATTTAGGGACTTGAAAAATGGGGTCTCACCCTCTCATTTGCTAGAGAGATACTTGGTTTTTATGATTGAACCATAAGCAAATTATTCATTGGAGGATCAATGGTACTTAAGGAGATAGTGTTGAGATTTATGCCCAAAGGCTCGTAGTTATTTAACATAATAGTTGATTATTTTAAATATGCAATAATGAATTATCCATTAAGATAAAAATCCAAGGTTATTCTATGAGACTTGAACTGGTAAACATATTGGTGGATCATATTCAAGTAATAACCTAAAGGGTCTATAGTATATGAATAAGGTTTAACTCTTATGTTTCTTATGTGGGATTTGGCATTATGACATCATTTTCTTTCTTAAAAAAAAGTATGTTCTAAAAAAAACAAAGGACCCCTGAAAATAAAATTGTAACTCCACACAACTAGAAGTATATCAGAAAAGTCCCAAAATATTGGGTCATCTCATAAAAAACAAAAAAGTATAGGGGCAATTTTTATAATAACCCAAGTATTTAGGAAAAGAATCTAGATAGCCATTTTAACACCATGAATTTAAATTCGGTCTTCCCGAATGTCGTCACCACATACGTAACACCAAACTAAATTCCTCATTCTCCTCCTCCCATTCATTTAAATTAAAATAAAACATAGGTATATTATATATATATATATATATATATTAATAAATATATATTTAAAAACAAAAAGACTCAAGTCCAAGTCTGCTAAAAAAATAAAAATAAATAAATAAATATAAAATTCTATAAAGTCAGGTTCCGGCTTGCTTCGCAAGCCATTCGGTTTCAAACCAACTTGGGCCCCAACAGACTGGGGAACCACGAAATTCCCGTCTCTCTATAAAACCCTTCGCGCTCTCTTCATTTCCATAACTTTTTTCCCCCAATCACCCATTGATTTGATCTCGTCTCTGTCTTTCAGCCATGTGCCCCTCTGGTACCTCCTCCGGTCGTTCTGACGTCGCCGCCGATTTCCGTCAGGCATTCGAGGCACTCGACGCCGACCACGACGGAAAGATTAGCCCCGACGATCTTCGCAAATTCTACAGCGGCGCTGGCGATGCCGACGAGGATACGATTGGCTCAATGATAGCCGTGGCGGACTTGAATCGGAACGGATTTGTTGAGTATGAGGAGTTCGAGCGCGTATTGTCCGGCGGACGGAGGAGATCGACGGGGATTATGGAGGAGGTGTTTAAGACGATGGATAAAGACGGAGATGGACGGTTGAGCCACGCCGATTTGAAGAGCTACATGCATTTGGCTGGATTCTCGATCTCCGATGAGGAGGTTGCGGCGATGATTAGATTTGGCGGTGGAGATGAATCGGACGGCGTTTGTTATGAAGGATTGCTCAAGATTTTGGCCGTTGATAATATCTTTTAATTTTTTTCTTTTCTTTTCATTTCTTTTATTTAGATCTGAAGTTTTGGAGAAAAGCATTTCTGGAAAATGTTGTTATTGTAAGAGCGGTGTCTTCTGGGGAAAAAAAACGTTTAAAACGTTACTTCTTGAGTCGTTTTTTTGGTTTGTTAATCGTCCTAAACCGCTTTTAGATATATGTATTTGTATTCAAGAAGTTTGCTTCATAAATTTTAGTGTTTTAAAGGGGAATCAAATGCGAAAATATGGGGTTTTCTTTTCTGAAAATTTTGACCGATAGAAAAAAAAAATTGTTAACTATCTACAAAATAAAATAAAATAAAAAAAAAAACAAAAAAACAAAACTGATAGACTATACTGCATTCTTCCGTTACCTTCTATTTATTTGGTTTGTGTTTCGTAAATTATAAATTATTAAATTTTAATTAAAAAATAATTTTCAAATTTGACGTCATTATTATTTTAAGTTAATGGAAATATAATTTAAACGGATTAAATTAAAACAAAAACTCAAATTAAAATTAAAGAACTCAAATTAAAATTAAAGAGTGACGATCAATTTTAGCTGGTTTTCTGTCTTTTCGCCTTGTTTTGATTGGTGCTTCTAAGAAAATCTTTGTAATAATTTGGTGTATTACTTCCATATGAATTAAATTATTTTAGAAAAGAAATAAAAAAGTGATTTTTTTTAAAAAAATTTGATGATTGAACAATTTAGGAGGCACAAAGATATGTATCGTTAGAATATATTTTTTTTATGAAAAAGTTCTTAGTTGCATTTTAGATAATACATATTTTGATGCATCTCACTAAATTGTTCGATAATAATTTATTATATGATAAATTTTATTATTTTTTTAAAAAATATTTTAATATTCTTTTATATGGATCGTGAGAAGGGATCAGTAAACGATTATCCCTTTTTATTTTGTAAACTTTTGTTTGGGAAAGGTCTATTATGTGGTGAGTAAAAAACTTGTAAGATTTTGGAGGGCGAAGCCAGCCACGTGGCATAATGTTATGATAAAGCGTGTTAAATATTATTTTATCTTATTTATTTATATTTTATCTACTTTTATATTTTTCACCAATTTTAATTTAACGGATATATTTTTAATATGTATATATATTCCAGAGAATTTTTTTTTACGACAATCTCAATTTATTATATCCTTCTCAAATGATTGGTTAAAAATAAGTGACATTATTAGATTAAAACATATATATATTATAAAATAAAAGCAAATTTGATGGTTTCAAAGGTTATATATAAAAAAGAGAGAAAAGGGTTATTTGAGTAATGAAACATATTCGTTCACATTGTTATTGAACTTATTTTTAAATTTCATATTTCAATTAATTAGCAAAAAATAATTAGTATGTGTGGATGAGAAAAAAAATAAAAAGATAAATATATGCTATAAAATAAAAATGAAATTGATCATGAAACCACTGATAGCTTTAGGTTATCAACACATTTCTTTTTTTATATTGTTATTTGAAACTTTTAATTTTCAATTAATTAATGTTGAAAATAAATGGTATTATGTGTGGATATCAAATGTAAATAAAAATGAAAATTTTAATTTTTTTTTTAAAAAGAAAATAAATTGTCAATAAGTTACATACGTTTGGCTGGATTTTCGATTCTCGACGAGGAGGTTACACGGCGATGATTCGATTTGGCGGTGGCGATAAATCGGACGGCGTTTGTTACGAACTGATTGCTCAAGATTTTTGCCGTTGATAATATCTTTTTAGTTTATATTAATTTGGGCCTTTTGGATTGACGTATAAAAAAAATGTTTTTAAAAAAATTAATTTTTATTTAAATATTTTTTTATAAAAAAGATTAAAATACATATGAAAAATTGCTCGAAGAAGTTGTCAAACTCTTCAATTTTTTCTAAAAGACTTATATTTTAAATTAAATATTTTAAAAATATATTCTAAATGCACCATTAACCTTTTAAAAAAATTGTGTTGAGATATGAAGTTTTCAAGAAAGCATTTTTGGAAAATGTTCTTGTTGTAAATGCAGTTTCTTACCAGAAAAAAAAAACAGTTTAAAAGAAGTTGTTTTACTGCATGGACTGCTTAGAGAAAAAATACTTTTCAAAAAAATTATTTCAAAGTATTTTTTTAAAAATTATTTTTATTTAAACTCTTTTAATAAAAATTATTTAAAATTCATTTAAAAATGTTTTAAAGTTATTTGGAATGATTCTCAAACACTCCCAACATTTTTAAAAATTGTTTATTTTCAAAATTAAACGCTTCAGAAGTTAAACTACACATACCTTTATCGTGGTTTGGTTAATGGTGAACTAGAGTTAGGCAGTTCTCACCCTTCAAGATGGTATTTGGGAAAGTGTTCTACGGTGTTTGGGAGAGTGTTCCAGGCGGGGTAATGAATACTTAGTATTCATGGACTCCTGAAAAGGGCAATTTTAAAAGATAAGACCTCTAACGAGGCTTAAAACTCATTTACATCCTCTCGGAATATGGAGATACTCGATTCTCGAAATCGACATTTTCTCATGATTGCAAGATGACCACTGTGTGGTCCTCTGTTTACGTCCACCATAAGTCACTTGTATTTTATTCCATAAGTTTACTTAGTTTTGGTGTTTTGAAGAAAAACAAATGTGGAAATTTAATATTATATATTTTCTCAATATATGGAGTGAAGGAACCAAATCTCTAACTTAGGTCGGTTTATTTTTGCCAAAAATGTGATTCATGAAAAGAGAAAACAATATGGAAAATTATATTTATCCCAGTGTCTATTTGGTTAATTTATATTCAATAGAATTTTCCATCGATTGATTTTTTTAAGTCATATTCACGTTTTCTTAGCCTTTTGACCTTAATAAATATATTTGTGAGTGATTTTGAAGTAGTTAAAATCACCTTTATTATGTTCAAAACCACTTTCGAATCCATCTTTAATCATTTAAATTGATTCAGGTCATGTTTGGTTATTGTTTAGTTTTTTTTGTTTTTTATTTTTGAACATTAACCATATAATCATCAATTTTACCTCTAATTATTTTTATTTGTTATCTAACTTTTACCAATATATTAAAAAAACAAAGCTAAGTTTTGAGGAAAAAAATGGTTTTTAAGAACTTGTTTTGCTTATAGAATTTGATTAATAATTCAACTATTTTACTTAAGAAAGATTGAAACTCGAGAAAGAAAAAGCTTATTTTTCAAAAGTCAAAAACCAAATAGTTACCAAACGAAATCTTAGGGGACGTCTGGGCCCTAAGTGTTTATTTTACATTTTTAAACGTAATTTACACCATCCAAAATGATTTTGAATTGCTAAGGTTCCCTTTGTTAACCATTTCATTTTTTATTTTAAAAAATTAAACATATTTCTTCCAAAATTTCTTATAATGATTTGCATCTTGCTAAAGTACAAAAATCGTATTTTTCAAATTTAAAAAAACAAAAACAAGTTTTTAAAAACTACATTTTAAGTCCATTTTGATAACTATTTGATTTTTTATTTTTGGTTTTTGAAAATCATTTTTTAGTTTTTAGTCTTTAAAAACAAAAAATTATACATGTTTTGGTTATTAATTTTGGTCTTTTGTTTTTTTTTCAAAAAATATATTTTTTATAATTATGTATATTAGATAGAAAATTATCC